>NC_058130.1:165358682-165423839 GCF_016433145.1 Gracilinanus agilis
GAAGGAAGGAAGGAAGGAAGGAAGGAAGGAAGGAAGGAAAGAAGGAAGGAAAGAAGGAAGGAAAGAAGGAAGGAAGGAAGTTAGTTCTATTCCAGATCCAGTTTCCACCAACATAAATTATAGGAGTATTGAGCAAAACTGATCACCCCATCCTAGAATTTTTTGAGAGGGAGATGAAAGTTGAGCAAAGTCTGGCATGTCCTAAATTTAGGGAGAACATATTTTAGCGTTCAGAAAAAAGGGTAGGTAGAATACCATAGATTAAAAATTCTAGGACAAAGTCAATCCAGAAGATAGGAATTAGGCACTTTCAGTAGGAAGCAGCTAGATGATTCAGTGGGTTGAAAGCTAGTCCTAGAGACAGGAAGGAGGTCCTGGGTTCAAATGTGGCACCAGACACTTCCTAGCTGTGTGATCCTAAACAAGTCACCCTTATTACTTTTCTGCCCTGGAACCAATACTCAGTATTGATTCTAACGCAGAAGGTAAGGGCTTTTAAAAAATTTGTTTAGGTGTGTGTGTGTGTGTGTGTGTGTGTGTGTGTGTGTGTGTGTGTGTGTGTGTGTATGTATATATATATATATATATGTATATATATATATGATATAAAGTAAGCCATATACATGATAAATAGGAACTACCAGAGGAAAGCCACTAAAATTAAAATGGATTGGGAAGGCTTCCTGTAGAAGGTAGAATTTTAGTTGGGCCTTGAAAGCCAAGAAGGTCACTAGTTGGTGCAGAGAAGGGAGAGCATGCCTGTGAATGCACAGGGAACTCACCAATCAAGTTAGATTTTTTCAAAGTATGTACAGTAGATGGAAGTAGGGGCAGGCAGTGGAAGAAGAATACAAAAGTGTGGCAAGATTGTTTAAGAATAGCGTCAGGACTAATAAACTCAGAATGAGAGGCTGAATAAGAAAGCTAAGATCAGCATAAAGGAGAACTTGGGTTTGGGGAAAAGAGGAGGATCAAAGAAAGGCCCAGGAAGGATGGAATGACAAGAATCAACAATGTAGAAAAGAAAGAACCTCTTAATTTTTATTTTACTTTTTTTCTTTGCCAAGGAGAATGACCTCTGAATTGAAAAAAGATAGAACAAGTGACTAATCAGAAATGACTAGCAATACAAGTAGGGCAATAGTGAAAGAGCTCTAGCTGCCCAGGAGGAGCTCAAGTCACCGGGTGTAGATAAATGACATGTTTTAAAAACTGACAGCTGTGATTGCTGAGCCACTGTTGGTGATCCCTGAAAGGTTGGACAAGTAGAAAAGGCACTGCAGGATTGGAAAAGGGAAAATATGGTCCCAATTTTTCCAAGAAGGGAAGTGAATAGAGTCTACAGGCTCAAGGTCAGTGAACTAAACTCCAATTCTGGCAGAATTCTAGATTGCATCATTAAAGGGACTAGTTGTGAACATATAAGAAAGCAGAAATTGCAAGCCTTCACAGGGACAGCTAAGCAGCTCAGTAGATTGTCAGCCAGGCCTAGAGAAGAGAAAACCTGGGTTCAAATCTAGCCTCAGACACATCCTAGCTGTGTGACTTTGGGCAAATCACTTAATCCCCCTTTGAGAGGAGAGGAAAGGGGAGGGAAAGGGAAGGGAGGGAAAGAAAGGAAGAAGGGAAGGAGGGAAGGATCCAGCATCAGAGAAATGATAGTCCCACTGTACTCTGCCTTGTTCATATCTAGAGCATCCTGTTCAGCTCTAGTAGCCACATAAGTTGGTGACTATCCAGAGGCAAGTAGCCAGGATAATAAGGAACCATGATTTCATACCATAAAGAAGTTGCATGAAATGAGGATTTTTAACATGAAGATAAGATAGTTGTCTACGAGTATTTGAAGAGCAGAGGAGCAGCAGGGGCTAGGCATTGGGGGTTAAATGACTTGTCTGGGGTCACACAGCTAAGAAAAGTATCTAAAGCCACATTTGAATCCAGGTCCTCCTGACTCCAGGCCTAGCTCTCTACCTAATGAACTAGCCATCCCTAAGACTCATTCTTCTTATTCCCAGAGAATAATTCACATGTAATGAGTAAAAGTTGAAAAAACAACATTTATGCCTGCCCTTTGATCCAGCCATACCATTGTTGGGTTTGTACCCCAAAGAGATCATAGATAAACAGACTTGTATGAAAATATTTATAGCTGTGCTTTTTGTGGTAGCAAAAAACTGGAAAAGGAGGGTATGCCCTTCAATTGGGCAATAGCTGAACAAACTGTGGTATATGCTGGTGATGGAATACTATTGTGCTCAAAGGAATAATAAACTGGAGGAATTCCAGGTAAACTGGAAAGACCTCCAGGAACTGATGCAGAGTGAAAGGAACAGAGCCAGAAGAACACTGTACACAGAGACTGATACACTGTGGTAAAATAGAATGTAATGGACTTCTGTACTAGCAGCAATGCAATGACACAGGACAGCTCTGAGGGATTATGGTAATGAATGCTACCCACATTCAGAGGAAGGACTGCAGGAGAGGAAACATACAAAAAAAAAAAAACAACTGCTTGAATGCATGGGTTGATGTGGACATGATTGGGGATGTAGACTCGACACTACCACACCAATGCAACTAACAACAATTTGGAAATAGGTCTCGATCAATGACACATGTTAAAACCAGTGGAAATGTGCATCAGCCATGGGTGGGGGGAGTGCGGGGGGGGGGGGTGAAGGGGAAAATAGGAGCATGAATCATGTAACCATGTTAAAAATGAATAATAATAAATGTTTAAAAAAAGAAAACAAAAAAAAGAAAAAACAACATTTAGGCTTTCAGACTTTATAAAAGGAAAAAATATCCTAAAAACTACACATACCCAAAAATGAAACAGGGAATTGCTAGAAGCAATTTGGTTGGAACTGCTAGTTCTAATTGTCAGAAGCAATTTGGTTTAAAAAAAATTTAGATCAGGATATTACATCATGCACTACAAGAAGTTCCAAATGGATCCTTAACTTAAATATGAAGTTGCATAATTCATTTAAAAATAAAGGAAAACAGCAGTGTGACCCTGGACAAGTCATTTAATCCCTATTGCCTAACCTCATTACCATTCTTCTTGGAGCTAATACATAGTATTGAAGATGAGGTGGAGGATAAGGATTTAAAAATAAATAAGATAAAGGAAAAAGTAGGCCTCACGACCATAGCTAAAGTCAGGTTTATTAACCAAGTAAGGATTAAGAATGATCCCAAAAAGCAAAATGACAATTAGATTTTAAATTTTAAATTTTTTTTAATTTTAAATTTTTTTAATTTTAAAACTTTTTTAATTTTAAAATTTTAAAACTTTTGTATGAATAAAATCATCAGAGCTAGAATTGGAAGGAAACTGTACACTGAAGGAAAGGGAAGTCTTTGTATCAGTTATCCCTGATAAAAGTCTAGTAGCCAAGATATGTAGGGAATGAATATAAATCTTTAAGATCAAGAGAAAATTGCCAATGAATAAATAGAGCCAGAATATTCATTCATTTCTAAAAATTGTAAACAATTCACAGCCATGTGAAAGATAGAAACATAGAAAACAACTCTAAGGTTTTATCTTACATCCAGGATATTGGCAAAGAAGACAAAGGATGAAAATAGTGTTAGAAGGGCTAAAAAACAGGAGTCACACTAATAATACACTACAGGAAAAGTTGCACATTGGTTTAACTATTTTAGAAAGCAATTTGCTTTAAAAAAAAAAAAAAAAAGGTTACTTAAATGCCCATAGATCCCACTGTTAGCCAGTCAAAGGAAGTAAAAGAGAGAACAAAAAGGTCCTACATTTACTAAAATATTCCTAGCAGCACATTTTACAATAGTGAAAGACTAGAAACAATGAGAAAAATCACTGTACAAATTGGGGTACTCAAATGTAATGAAATAAATATCATTGCACTTCATGCCCCAATGGAAAGACTAATAAAATTGGAACAATAAGACCAGAGTTCAGATCCCAGGTCTTCTATTTACTGCCTGTTTTGCATTGGACAAGTTATTTAATCTCTGAGCCTCAGTTCCCTCATCTGCAAAATAAAGGGATTGGAGTTACCTCTAAGGTCTCTTGTAGCCCAAACCATCTCTTTCATGACTTTATCTGGGAAGACATCCAACTGATGCAGAGTAAGCAGAACCAGGAAAACAATGCCTACCCACTTGACTAATATAATGTAAAATAAAAGAGCAATAAAACAAATATGGATGTTGTATAAATATAATGGCCAACCTTGGCTCCTTGAAAAAGATAAGGAAATGCACAACACCCTCCCTTTCCTTCGAGAGATGGGAAAGCATAGAGGTGGGGGATTACATATACTTGCAGGCTCTCATTATGCCGGTTGGTTTTGCTGAAATATTTCTCTTTATTATAAGGAAAAGTTCACTGGGGATGGGTGAGTGAGAAATGCAAAAATTATTGTAACTTTAAAACAGAAATCATCAGTAAAACTTCTTTTCTTTAAAAAAAAAAAACCAACAACCAACCTAACCTTCTGTCTTTGGTATCAATTCTAAGGCAGAAGAGCAGGGAGGGCTAGGCAGACAAAGGTAAGTGACTTGCCCAAAATCACAGTTAGGAAGTGTCTGAGGTCAGATTTGAACCCAGATCCTCCTGAATCCAGGTCTGGTGCTCTATCCACTGTGCTACCTAGCTGCCCCTAGTAAAACTCTTTTCAAGTGGAATGGGCCACTTTAAGAGGAAGTCAGTGCCCCCTCACTGAGAATGTTGAAATGAAGATCTTATTGATGGGATTAATGTTCACTGGTTCTCATCCAAAGAATTCATTCATGACTCAAACTGACTTCATTTCAAGGAAACAAGCTTTATTATAAGAGAATGGAGTAACAGAGTAGCTAGTATAGTAAGTAATTAATATAAGTTAGGGAGAAAAGGTGTGATAAGTAAAGAGAGAGTGAGAGAGTAAAAGGTCAGAGTGGGTAGGGGTTCTCAGGAATGCTTTTTATCTTGATGCATTGCTAAGGAAGGGGTCATTTGTTTGGGCAGTTGTTGCCCTGTGCCTCCAGGAAACTGATGTCATTTTACCCGTGGTCCAATCTGGTCTGTGTGACTTTACCCATAGTTTACTCTGTCCACTGTGAGGGGAGCAAATCCCAATGTAAATAGGATGCCAATGATACATTAAACACCCTGGGGCAACTTTATGTCGAGTTTTGCTTTCTGCACAGACTCCAAAGGAGAGCAGTGAGTGTGGAAACTGAGCATTGTTTGAGCCTCATCCTGTGTGCCTGGGGAACTGACACCCCCCCCCCGCCGTGTTTGCCATCCAGAGACCCCAACCAAAGATCAAGGTTATGTCTAAAGATTGATATGAGGGGGTTTCTCATAATTGTGAATCTAACCAGCTCATGTGTCTTATATGAAATTCTAATCAACTAGTTATTGTTTCTGTGTCCTTTTGATTGTGTACAGCTAGTTGGCAGGGTTTGTAGGACATTTCAGCCCACAACAGAATGATCCTTTGTTGAGGATATTCTAAAGGAGACTGAGCCTTCAAGCAGGGAGGACTTTGGAGTCTTCCTTATCTCTTAGAGGATATGTGTGATAGAGTGTGAAAAAGAGAAGATTTAGGAATCATGCTGTCCTCAACAGCCTGAAGGAGTGTCATATGGACATTCTATGTGGCTTCAAATGCAGAATGAGAATTAGTGAGTGTAAAGGACTTTCTGACAATGAGGACTGTCCAACAATGAAACTATCCCCGCCCCCCCCCTCTCTCTTTTTAATTAAAAAAAAAAATCTTACTTTCTGTCTTAGAATCAATACTAAGTATTGGTTCCAAGGCAAAAGAGTGGTAAGGGCAAGGCAATCAGGGTTAAATGATTTGCCCAGGGTCACAAAGCTAGGAAGTGTCTGATACTAGATTTGAACCCAGGATCTCCCATCTCCAAGCTTGGCTTTTTATCCACTAAGCCATCTAGCTGCCCCTGAAAATCATACCTTTTTTTTTTCTTCAAATAACTCTTGCCTTCTGTCTTGTAACCAATACAGTTTATTGAGTCCAAGGCAGAAAAGTGGTAATGGTTAGGCAGTGGGCATCAAGTGACTTGCCCAGGGTCACAAAGCTGGGAAGTATCTGAGGCTAGATTCAAACACAAGACCCCCCTTCTTGGTTTGACTCTCCACTGAGCCACCTAGCTGCCCATAATGATCTCTTAAGGTAATACACTACCTTTTACTAGAAATGTTTAAGCAGAAGCTGGATGGCCACCTGTCACAAATATTATAAACAATTCTTAAAAGATGTTTGAAGTTAGATTGGATGATTCTTAGATGCCTTCCAACTCTTAGTTCTTTGGGATAATTCAGTTTGATCAGAACATCCCATCACTGAGAAAAAACTTGGAGGTAAGAGCTACATAATCAAGGCTTCATACCATAGGCCAGTTGGCTCAATAGATAGAGAACCAGGCCTAGAGATGGAAGGCCCTGGGTTCAAATATGACCTCAGACACTTCCTAGCTAGGCAACTCATTTAACCCCCATTGCCTGATCCTAGCCGCTCTTGAATGGAAGGCAAGGGAGAAAAGAGAGACAGACAGACAGACAGAATAAAGAGAGAGGAAGGAAGGAAGGAAGGAAGGAAGGAAGGAAGGAAGGAAGGAAGGAAGGAAGGAAGGAAGTGAGGGAGGGAGGGAGAAAGAAAGAGAGAGAGAAGGAAAGAAAGAAAGGAGGAAAGAACTAACTTATCTTGTTTCCTTCCACTGACAGGCTTTCATTGCTCCCTTAGAGAGAACCCCATACTCTTCCTACCAAGTTCCTCCCCACCAAATACCTTCCCTGGATACACTTCATTGCCTTTTATCTCCAACCACTCTGTGATGGAGGCCAGTGTCCAGAATCCTATTTCTGGAAGGTGCCTCCTATATAGGCAGTCTGGTAGTCTTCAAGGATGGGACACTGGAATCCTGGAAAGTTGGGAGACCAGGGAGTGGAGGGAAGTCTTAAGGTTAGAAGGCTGCAGGGTCAAAGGGCAGGACTGCTCTCAAGCTACAGATGAGACATAACCAGGGCTCTACCCCAAGCCTCTGAAGTTCAAAAGCTCTTGAAGTTCTTCAGCAGTGTCACAGAAACAAAGAAGCACCAAGATCTGAGAATGATTAGAACAGGAGATGACCAGCTGGCACAATGGGTTTCTGCCATCTCTGCCTCCCAGCCAGGGGATGGTCTTCATCCACCCCTCACCCAAGGATGCCCTTCATATGCTTGTCTTGATTATGGTTCATGGTACTTGCTCCAAATACAGAGCTTTCTAGTCACAGGAAGTTAGTTAGGCAGTTGGAGTAATGCTGTCAAGGCCCCTTGCCTTGATTGGTATTATTGGTTGGTATTTCATTGTTATTTGTTGTTATATTATTAGCATTATTTCATAATACATTGATTAATATTATTTCAGGTCAGGTGGCAGAAGGACGACATGGACAATAATCTCAACTTCTTCTCAGTGTCATCTGATGGGAGGATTGTATCCTGGACGCTGGTGAAGGTAATCATCCCCCACCCCCACCAGGTGTCTCCAGCTTCTTGACTTTGTTCATCTCTAACGCTAGTGTGCATGGCATAGTAGCTAAGGCACCAGACTTGGTATTAGGAAGTTTGGGGTTCAAATCCCCCCTCAAGTGCTTATCAGCTAGGTAATCTTGAGCAAATCACACAACTTCTCTCTGCCTCAGTGTCCTTATCCATAAAATGAGGGGGTTGGACTCGCTATCCTTTTAAGGTCCCTTTTGACGATCAGTACATGATCCTATGCACTGAGCTGGACTTGAATAGGATCTACTTTCTCCTGGGAACCTGGAAGAAAACAAAAAGAAAGAAATACTTCTTTTCCTACATCCTGCCCCTCCTTTTCTTTCCCTCCAGAATTTACAGGGATGAGGGTAAAAAGGAGAAAAGTCCATGGTCCTGGGAAATTCATGGTCTGGATATTGGGAACAACCTGAAAGCTGATGACCAGAAACAAAGGTTGGGGGTAACTGGTGGAAGGAGTAGTAGGAAGCAATGGAGATAAAGTTTACAGACTTTTTTTGTTTTGATTGGACCCTTTCCTGCCCAAGAGCATTTAGAAACCTTAGTTAAGTAGAATATGGAGGGGATCTCACTACAGGTTATCTTGTCCATGCTCTAGCTTTTAGGCATCAATCCTGATTTTCTTAATTCAGGCCCTTCACAAGCATTGGGAGCCAATGGGTTAAAGATTCAGCTGCTCTAGTCCCTGCCAATATGTGATCTCTCTCTCAGAAATAATTCAATGCAACAAAGTGCAACAACTATCTTTTAAGCCCCTACTGTGTGCAGAGGAGATCCAGATATTTAAAACCCTCACCTTCACAACCTAGTAAAAATATAGGGTGGGTACCCAAAAATCCCTACAAAATAGAACATGATAAGTGCATTTTAATAGCACAAACTGCTGTTTGAGGTCTGACGAAGGAAAGGTTGTTCTAAACTGTGGGAGTAAGAAACAGGCAGAGACAGAATGTTCATGAAGGAGGGAGCATTTGAACTGAGTTTTGAAGGACTACAACAAGGGAAATCCAGCACCCTTCCTGGTGCAGGGGATGGAGCAGCAAAGATAGGTAAGCATCAGAGGCCTGACCCTTAGCCGAATCCTCTGGGTGGTCCCAAGAGTCACCTCAGTTCTCTGCAAAACCAACATTCTCGGAGTCCTGCTGTGGTCTTGTCCCTGGGCTGAGGTGATGCTAGGGCACATACAAGAGAAGGGACAAAGATACAGCTGGGGTGGGGGAAGGGATGGAGCATCACAATCTGGTGAGGGAGATAAAACTCACTCAGAATAATTCAAGAATCAGATTGGGTCAGAGCTAAGGAGGAGAAGGCAGATCAACATAAGGAGGAACTTCCTAACCATTAGAGCTGTCCAAAAATATCAGGAGCTGACTCATTAGGTAGCCATTTCCCTATTGCTGGAGTCTGGATGGCCACTTTTCCAGAAATTCTTGCTGAGGCCCAGGTCTAACTGGATGACCTCTGCAGTTCCTTAGATGGGAGATGCTGGGATCCTATGATGGAATCAAGTGTCCAAATGTATGTTGAGAGCACAGACAAAGTAGGTTCAGGAAGCAAAGAAGCCCTTGCAGCTTTGCTAGTCAGAGAAGACCTCCCAGAGATGAGGCTTGGGAAAGGTCCTGAAGGATGAGTAGGGTTTGATTAGAAATATCCAGTCCTGAGACAGGGGCCACCGTACCATCATCCTCCTCCTAGCCAGGGGCTTCTAAGTACTGGGGCTATGTCTGGTGCCTGACTTTCAGCCCTGGTTTCAAACCCTGCCATTCAGACACCCCTGGCACCTAGGCCCTATCCTATCTCATCACTCCAGGCCATGTCCCCTCCAAGCAGGGCCCACCAGTACTCCTCCAGGGCCTACCACCCTGTCATCTATATTTCCATCCATGATGTGTGACAGAACATAGACTCCTGAAGATAAGGGGTTGGGGAGGGGGAAGGAGTATCACTGCACTGTCTAGTTGGGGAGAGAAGATTCACACAGAATAATTCAAAAACCAAGATTGTGTCAGAGCTAAAGAGAAGGAGGTAAATTTCTGCTCGCTCTAAGGTTAGAGTTGAAGGAGGCCTTTGAAATCATCTAGACCAGAAATCGTTAACATTTTTTGTGTCCTGTACTATTTGAGAAGTCTGGCAAAGCCTATTGACCCCTGCTTAGAAAATGGTTTTAAATCATCGTAGGAAATGTTCCATTTCAGTGGAAGTTTAGTGAAAATGAAAATGGAAATTCCCTTCCCCATTCAGGTTCTCAAACCCCCTGAAATCTCTTCTTAGCTTAAGAATTCCACATCCAAACCAAGGTCACACTCTTAGTAGCTGATGGACCCTCTCCTTGCTGGGAATAACACCAGCTACTTTTAATGCATGTTTAAGGAATTATGAAAAGTATCTTAAAATGAGGAATTTGAACTCAAGATGGTCACATCTCCAGGGTCAAGAAGACCTGGGTTTGAATCTCACCTCTGATATTAGTTGTGTAACTTTGGACAAGTCTCAGTATCTGTACCTGGAAAAGGGAGGCCTGCAGTGCCTACCTCACAGGGTACTTATGTCTTAAATGGCATTATGCAAAGTGAGAAAGAAAGAGTGAGCTGTTATGATTTTTGTTCAGGCACTGAGCTCAGGGTGTGTTAGTCATCTCTGAATAATAGATAAATAAGCTGAACTCTTTCATGGGGTAAAAGAGGCCTTTTCAACCAGCTTAGCTGCTAAGCACAGTTGCAGACCAATGGGAAAGGCAGGGGGAAATGGGTGGAGGCAAGTCATGGAGAGCTCCAGGAGCAGTAAAGGAGCCTGGAAGAAAAGCAGCCTGAAACCCTGGGTCCCCAGGGGGAACTAACTCCCTCAAGTGGGTCATTACTGAAGAACAGAGGTGCAACCTGGCCTAGAGTCAGACCCCAAGAGATGGCCAGGAAATGTATGGGGAGGACCCCCACAGGTGAGACTAGGACACAACTTCTTGAGGGGCTGCAGATACTACCAGGGAGCTGGTGCCGTCCACCTCAGAAGAGAGCAGAAGCTGAAGGTCCATGGACCATCCAGATAAATTTAGAGCATTTCTCTGTCCTATGCCCTTATCTGTTTTGGTCCTCATTTAAATTTAATTTCCTAGTAAAATTTCCTAGTTAAACCTGCTTACCATTAGGGGTTTGGGAAATGTTTTCATACCTTAGTCTAGTGGAGGCCTTTGTTCATAACGAGTGGCCCATTGGTGTAGGAGAAGCCCAGATTTAGACCTAGGGCTAGAGAAAGGGAAAAATCAGAAGAAAAAGAATGGAGGAGGGAGACAAAGGAGCTCTTCTTTGTTCTGGTTATCCAGGGTACTATAGATGCTCTAGACCCAAGGCTTCCACCATTCAAGTCCTGATCCTATCAGTGACATAAAAACCCAGTTTGCTCATGAGGCTCCCTTCTTAAAGTCAAAGGTTCTC
Source organism: Gracilinanus agilis (assembly GCF_016433145.1). Lineage (NCBI taxonomy): Eukaryota > Metazoa > Chordata > Mammalia > Didelphimorphia > Didelphidae > Gracilinanus > Gracilinanus agilis. The sequence continues at coordinate 165,369,660 of NC_058130.1, forward strand.
AAAGTGTGTTCCAAGATACACAGGATTCCCGGAGTCCTCAAGAACCTTTCACAGGGGATCTCCAAGGTCATTTAATTAATTGATTGATTGATTTAGAATATTTTTCCATGGTTACATGATTCATGTTCTTTCCCTCTCTTCCTCCCACCCCCCTCCCATAGCCAGCTCACAGTTCCACTGGGTAGATCTCCAAGGTCAAAGCTATTTTCATAATTCTAAGAAAATTTAGATTTCTAATGCAGTAAATATCAGTAGACATAATCCATATAAACTAAAGCTTTTGGATGGGAGTCCTCAATAATTTTTTAAAGTGTAAATAAAAGGTTTGAGAGTCACTGCTTAAGCCCATTAGAAGAGTCAAGCTATCCTTCCTTCTTTTAGAAATAAGAATCCTAGGTCTACCATTTCTAGTCCTTCTTCCCACTACCGTCACAGGATATGGGAACACTACCACTGGAGCCCAGGAGAAGTAATGATACCACCATCTCTTCTGCCAACAGAACGAGCTGATGCACACAGACATCATCAAGCTAACTGTGGAGGGCAGCACGACTGAGGGTCCAGAGGATCTTAGTCTATACACCATCGGTATGAACCCCCAGCCTCAGGCCTATCAAGGCCGCCTTAGACAGGCCCTGGCCTACCTGTCTGCTCATCTCATTCTTCCCAGTTCAGAGCTACATGGCTCCTCCTCATACCTAGGCCTTGTCCAGATAGCCAGAGGCCAAGAAGCAACAGAGAAGACCCAAATGAGCCCTTCTTTCCTGTATTCTATGGCTAAGAACCTTCTTTATCAACCTATGGCAATTCCTTTTTTTTGCATTCTTGGCCATCCTATATCCCTGGGCACCTGGTCTCCTAATGGAGAGGGAAGTATTGGCAGACCTAAGTAGTCTGTTTCCCTCAGAAGAAAAAACAAAAAAACCTGAAGAACTCTAGAGTTAATAAGAACTGGAGGAGGCAGGAATCTTATCTTGGCTCATGTAAGTCAAGTCAAATAGCATTAAGTGCTTTCTATATGTTAGGCACTGTGCTAAGTGCAGGAAAGCACTCAATCCACGGAGCCACCCAGCTGCCCCCAAGAGTTTTTGTTAGCTGGAAAAAGTGGGCTTTTTAAAGAAGTTTTGAAACTGATTAAGAACAGACTTCTTGTAGAAACCAGGACAAAAATGTCAGCCAAGTTGAGTGAAGCCTGAGAATTGTCCGGTTCCAAGACCAAGCCAAGATGGTCCCTGTTCCTATGCCTGTGTCTGACTTCTTAAGTTGGTATCTCCATAGGACCATGCAGCCAGTGAATAAGGACCCAACAGAGACTCCTGGCCTAGGAACATGAATCTGCTGGGACAGCAGACTCATTGTAGGGAAGAACCTCCTAAAGTACAAATTCCTGGAGGGCAGGTTCAGTTTCAGTTTTGACTTTTGTGTCCTCAGTGTCATGAACATATTATAGCCCTTGATGTTCATTTAATAATTAAATGAACCATGACTTGATTTAATGGCAGAATGAGCCAGGCCCCCAGAAAGGTAGGACCTGGAGACTCCTTAGAGACTGCCCCTCGGTCAGGAACAGGACAGATAATCGGGAAAAGCCCCAGAAGCAATCCAGAAGCAGATGCGTGCAGAGATGGAGAGTTGGCAACAAGTCAATGACAGTCATTGGGTTTAGAGTCTCCCAGAAGAGAATGTGGGTCACAGGCTCAACTGCAGATAGCAGAGGCCTAGCCAGGCTTTTACAGCCCTTTACAACCTGGCCCCAACCCACCTTTGCAGCCACATTATACATTACTTTCTGAACAATCCCCTAGTCGAACTGACCTTCTTGCCCTTTGTTGCTCACTTCAAACATTCCAGCTTTCATTTCTAGACCTTTGGTACCTCATGCCTCGCAGGCACTCCCTCCTCACATCTGCTTTGTACAATTCCTCATCACTTTCAAGACTCAATTCAAGAGGCAGCAAGGTGGCTTAGTGGATAGAGAACTAGGCCTGGAGTCAGGAGGTCCTGGGTCAAATTTGGCCTAGCTGTGTGACCCTGGGCAAGTCACTTAACCCCCATTGCCTAGCCCTTACTGTTCTTCTGCCTTGGAACCAATATACAGTATTGATTCTAAGACGGAAGGTAAGGGTTTAAAATTAAAAAAAAAAAAAAGAAATTCTATTCAAGCATTACCTTGTATGTGAAGCCTTCCCCACTACCACCCAGTTTCCAGTGTCCTCTCCACCAAATTACTTGTATTTAGTTTGTATAAAAATCAGTGTTGTCTCTTCCAATCCAACATAAACTCCATGAGGTTCAGGATCCAGTATGTAATTGATATACAATCAATGCTTACTGGTTGCTTGAAGGCCAATAGGCTTGGAAGTGATCAGCAAAGGTTTCCCCCACTGCCCATCCTTGAGAGGATGGACAGGAAGGGGGCAGATATACTAGTTTGAGAGGGTGGGTGTCTCTGTTAGGAAACCAGGACGGGGACTGGAGAGAGAAAACTGGAAGGGGCCCAAGACAGAGAGCTCGAGTACAAAAATGCAAGGCAAGAACTTGGTTAAAAGACGTACAAGGCAGCAGCCAGGAAAATTTCTTTCTTTGGTGTTAGGCCGCTGGGATCAGAGTTCTCCTGTTTCCCTTGCCTAGCTATAGTAAGGCCTTGTGTCTGTGTGCCCATTTAGAGCGTGCCCAGTGCTTTTGTGGTCATCTTTTTTTTATTTGATCCTTCCACTAATCTTGTGAGGTAGGGAAGATACTGTCCCCAGGACAAATGAGGTAAGGCTAGCACAGAGAGGCCAAGAAGATTGCCCGAGGCCACACAGAAAGTCTCCGGTGGAATGGGATTGGAGCATGGTCTTCCTGAGTTTGAACCCAGGGCCCTGCTCATTTTATAGCCCCACTTTGATAGGAAAGGTTCGGGGAAGCCCTCAATCCCAGACCTGGCCGCTGTCGGGAGGAGCGAGGTAGGAGCAGTCTAGCCATCGATGGCAGGGGACAGAACAAGGTTCCTTGTAGCCAGGCAGCAATGCATCCTGTACCCCTCCAGCAAGCAGCAGGGCAGAGAGATGCCCTGTGAATGGCAGCCAGAGCAGCTTCAGAAAAGAGAACAGTAAGGATAAAGAGAGGTCAATAGAGAATGGACCTAGAATGTGGAAGCCAGGCCCAGACCTAGCACTAAGCTGAGAAGAGCCAGGGTCCAAATCAGAGGGTCCTGGCCCAGGTAGGCAGGGTGAGTTCTGAGACCCGGGAGAGGTTAGAGGAAAGATGATGCATCAGTGGGGGGAAAGGGGAGCCTCACCAAGCTCCAGGAATGAGGATTCTTCACCCTTTTTGTGTCCTAGATCCGTGTGGCAATCTGGTAAAGCCTAAGGGCCCCTTCTCAGAATAACGTTTTTAAAATGCACAATATAAAATGCGCAGGATTGCAAAGGAAACCAATTAGATTGAAATGGAGTAATAAAATTGGTTTAAGTCTGTGGACCTCACCTTAAGACCCAGATCTAAATAATAGATTATTGTTCATCCTTTTCCAAGAGAACCAGTTACATCACTGGGTGATATCTTGATTTGCGTGTAAATTAGACTTAAGTGAGGCAGATTGCAAAGTTTTCAGCCTCAGCCTGTCTCCCAGAGCACTGCAGTCCAGGGGCAAGGCGACAGACAGAAAGGTACCTTGTAAGCGTGTGGCTCCACTGAGACCATTTGAAATGCTTCCAGAGCTGACCGTCATATTGTTGATGGGTGGAATCACCCTGCAATTCCTTTCAACAAACATTAAGCATCTACTCTGGGCAAGGTGCTGCAGATACAAATATGCAAACTTATATGGTCCTTACCCTCAAGAAGCTTACAGTCTAATTGGAGGCGGGGATGAGGCTTATATATTAATAACTCTAATACAAGTTAGAAAATGATTAAGTGAGCAAGATTAGTCAAGCTGGATGGACTGAATAATTCAAATTAGGAGGGAAGAATAACTTCTAGCTGGAGTTTTGAGTAGAGAAAATGGCACCAAATTTGGGCCCTGAAGGAAGGGAAAGTTCTCAGTAGGAAGAGGTTAAAGGAATCCATTCTAGGCAGGAGAGGGCAGGATAAGATCACAGAACAGCAAATAATCCAGTTTGGCCAGAACATAAAATACACAAAAAGAGGCCCTAAGATGTGGTTATAAAAGGGAGCTGAAACCAGATGGCCAAGGGCTTTAAATGTCAGGCTTATGAGTTTGTATTTTATTAAGTAGCCAAATGGGGAGTCCCTGCATGTTTTTTTAAGCACAGCAGTGATGTAATGAGCATTAGGAAGATGACTTTAGAAGCAGGGTAGCACAGAGGTATGAAACATGGCAGCTGGCTATGCTTTGGACCAGCAACACTACCCAGTAGGGCCTGAAATAGATTAAAATGGAATTGGGAAATAGTTAACAAAATAATAATACATTAGAATATAGATAATGTTAATATGTGGTTTTCTAAGTCAATATAGGCCACAGGGATCCTTATGTCCCTCTTTTCTATCGGAGTTTTTTTGTTTGTTTGTTTTATTTTAATTTTGAAAAAAAAAACATTTTCCTTCTGTCTTAAAGTCAATACTAAGAATTGGTTCTAAGGCAGAAGAATGGTAAGAGCTAAGCAACTGAGGTTAAGTGACTTGCCCAGGTTCTCATAGCTAGGAAGTATCCAAGGTCAAATTTGAACCCAGGACCTCCTTTCTCCAGGCCTGGCTTTCTAACCACTGAGCTACCTAGTTGCCCTTCTATTTGAGCTTAATTCCACTGGAGACCAGAAACCAGTTCAAAATCCATCATAATAATAGTTCAAGGGAGAGATGATGAGGAACTGAATTTAGGGGTGGCAGCAATATCAACAGAAAGGAACAGTTAGATAGGAGAGAGATTTCAGGGAGATACAACAGGACTTTTTGTTGGAATTTAATGGAATCAAGAGGAACAAGGAAGAAGGAAGGAATCAAAGTTACCTGAGTTTCTAAGCTCATGTGACTAGGGGAATTTCAACAAAAATAAGGAAGTTTAGAGAAAGGGGAAGTTTGGGAGGAAAGTTGATGAGTCTAGTTTTGACCACATTGAGTTTGGGGTATCAACATGATACTCAAGAGGAAATAGGCAATAGGAAGTTCTTGGGGTTTTTGTTTTTACTTTTATTTAAAAAAAAATAACCTTACCTTCTGTCTTAGAATCAATACTGTGTATTGGTTCCAAGGCAGAAGAGTGGTAAGGGCTAAGCAATGGGAGTTAAATGACCTGCCAAGGGTCACACAACTGGGAAGTGTCTGAGGCCAGATTTGAACCTAAGACCTGTCTCTAGGCCTGGATCTCTACCCACTGAGCCACCCAACTGCCCCTGGCTTTTTGTTTTTAAACCCTTACCTTCTGTCTTAAAATTAATACTAAGTATTGGGTGCCAAGGCAGAAGAGCAGTAAGGGCTAGGGAATTGGGGTTCAGTGACTTGCCCAAGGTTACACAGCTAGGAAGTGTCTGGAGCCAGCTTTAAACCCAGGACCTCTCATCTCCGGGCCTGGCTCTCTATCCACTTACTCACCTAGCTTGCCTCTGGCAGTAGGAAGTTTAAAGTACTGGAGTGGAAATATATTTGAGGCAGAGATAATAACTCAAGTCATGACAGTAGATAAGATTATCAGGAGAGAAGGTGTAAAAGAAAGAGAGAGATGGAGACCGGAGTCTTTAAGGGATAAGAAAAAGAAGAACCAGCTAAGGAGATCAAGGAGCCGTCAAAGAAAGAGGAAGTCAAAAGAATAGTGTTATTAGAAACCAATCAATGAGGGAATATAGGAAGGGAAAGCTTCTAATCAGTGATGGGCAAACTACGGCCCACAGGCCAGATGCAGCCCCCTGAAATGTTCTATCCAGGCAAGCGACATTATTCCTAATCTGATGAATACAATGAATATAATGAAACTTCAAAAGAGTTGCCTTAGAAACAGACTGACAGATGAGCATTTCCTTTCCTTTGGCCCCCTCTTTAAAAAGTTTGTCCATCACTGGTCTAAATTTTCAAAGCAGCATTCATTATATGTAATTATAAATAAAACTGGAAGCAACCTAAATGTCCAAAAACAGGGGAATGGTTAGAGAAATTGTGGCACATGCATATAAGGGAATACTATAAGGCAACTGAGATAGATAAGTATAATAAATGCAAAGAGATCCAGAAAGACTATATTATAAACTAATGCAAAGAAAAAAAAAACAATTATTTATTATTTATTTATTATATATTATTTATTTATTATTAATTATTATATTTATTATTAATTATTATAAACTAATGCAAAGGAAAAAAAACAAACCGAAAAATAGAGCACACAATGACCAAAGTGTACAAATATGATCCATGAAAGCTCAGGACCTGAGGTTAATGACATGACCTATTAGTGAGGTACAAATTAGCCCTTGAATGAATCATAAAGGAAACAGTGGTATAGGATGATGAGATCATGATTCAGGGTAACCAGAGAAGTCAGTTCACCAAGTTGAGGAGGCAGAAGAGCTCAACTCTTAATGGATGAACAAAAGAAGCCTGATGCTGGAGAAACAGAAACCTGTAGAAAGTCACACGGATCACAGCCACCTCAATAAAAGGGGCCAGGACTGGGGAGGAGGGTGAGACTTGCTGGGCTTGATGGAGCATGCGTACCAGTTGTTTATATTGATCTGAGAATTAGACTATAAAGAAACCTGAGTGCTGCAGAATGGATGCTTTCGAATTGTGGTTCTGGAGAAGACCTTTGAGTCTCCTGGACAGCAAGCAGATCAAATCAGTCAGTACTTAAATAAATTAATTCAGAGGTCAGATACTGAAGCTGAAGCTGAAATACTTTGGCCACATAATAAGAAGATAGGACTCATTGGAAAAGACCCTGATGTTGGGAAAAACTGAAGACAAAAGGAAAAGAAGATGGCAGAGGATGAGATGGATAGTGTCATGGAAGCGACAAACATAACTTGGACAGACTTCTAGAGATAGTGGAAGATAGAAGGACCTGGAGTATGATGGCCCGTGAGGTCCAGAAAACTTGGACATGTATGAATGACTGAACAACAAAAGAATTGGGATCCAAAAGAGAAGAAATTGAAGCTAAGAGAATGATAGGAATGAGGTCACGGAAAAGACAGCAAGGAAGGCTATCAAAGCTATAAGTGGAGCATGGATTGGTGAGGTGGAGGTGATATTAGAAGGAAGGAAAAGAGGGTGAGAAAAGACAGAGGTTTTGAGGTATGAAGCAACAGAGTTGTGGGAACTCAAATAATATATAGCCTTCATCTTCTCAAAAGGGAGATTAAGCTTAGCATAAAGTTTAGGGTTTTAGTAGGAAAAAAAGTGAATAGCCACTGTGAGGAATTTGTAGAAAATTTGTAGAATTTGTGGAAGTGAATAAAAAAGATTGCTATACAGCAGTGAGAACCCACTCGAGATCAGATAATATGAATTTGGAATGATCCCAATAAGCAGAGACTTTTTCCCTGTTCAGGAAAAAGGTATAAAAAGAACATTGGGGTAAATAATATCTAGGGTTACAAATCAGCAGAGTAGGAATAGGAAAGGGGGAAAGGGGGAAAGGGCAAGGGTAGAATCAAATGTGCTATTGAAATGGCTGGCCATAGAAATTAACTATGAAAAATGGGAAGTAAATCCGGAACAGAGAAATCATGGAATGGTAGAGAGCAAGAAAGGACTGGAGATCAGGATGATGAGAGAGAGCAGGTAATGCAAAAACAGGAATAAAGGGGGCAGCTGGGTGGCTCAGTGGATTGAGAGCCAGGCCTAGAGATGGGAGGTCCTAGGTTCAAATCAGACACTTCCCAGCTGTGTGACCCTGGGCAAGTCACTTAACCCCCATTGCCTAACCCTTACTGCTTTTCTGCCTTGGAACCAATATGTAGTACTGATTCTAAGATGAAAGGTAAGGGTTTAAAAAAAAAACAGGAATAAGAATAAACAAGAGGTGGACGGACAGAAGCATTTTTGTTAAAGAAGAGAATTTAAGAATAACCTTGTGAAGCAAACGGCCATAAAAGAAAGACCAAACAGGATTATGGAGGGTATTGAGAGCTGCGATACGCGCATGGGGAAAACTTGATTTCAGTTAGTGTGAATAGGAGAAAGATGTAGAATGTATTGACAGTGGAATAGATATTCCAGAAGGCATAATGGAAAAGATTGAAAGAGAGAAATAGGCATTGGGAAGGTATAGGACTAAGAGAGAATAGATATTAAGGAAGTAATATCAGGGGGAAATACAGGCACATTTCATTTTATGGTGCTTCACTTTATTACATTTCATAGATACTCTTTTTTTTTTTTTACAAATTGAAGGTTTGTGGCAACCCTATATCAAGCAAGTCTACTGTCGCCATTTTTCTAATAGCATGTGTTCATGCTATGACTGGAACATTTTGGTGATTCTCGAATTATTTCAAATTTTTCATTATTATGTGTTAGAATTATCTATGATCAGTGATCTTTGATGTTACTATTATAATTGTTTTAGGGTCCCACAAATTATATCCACATATGAATTTAATCTATAAATGTTGTGTGTGTTCTGACTACACCAACAGGCCATTTCCTCCCTCTCTCTCTCTCTGTCTCAGAGACAAGGTTCTGTCTCTCTCTCTCTGTCTCTGTGTCTCTCTCTCCCTCTCTCTGGGTCTCTCTGTGTCTCTCTCGGTCTCTCTCGGTCTCTCTCTGTCTTTCTGTCTCTATCTCTGACTCTTTCTCTCTTCCTTCCCAACCTCACTTGGGCCTCCTGTTTCCCTGAAATACAACAATATTGAAATTAGGCCAATTAAGAACATTATGATGGCAGTCCTACAAGTGTGCAAGTAAAAGGAAGTCAACAAGGCAGACTTCATTGTTGCTTTTTTTTTAAGGAGTCGCCACAGCCACCCCAGCCTTCAGCAACCACCATCCTGATCAGTCAGCAACCATTAACATGGAAGCAAAGAGATCATGACTCAATGAAGGCTCAGATGATGGTTAGCATTTTTTTAGCAATAAAGAATGTTTAATTAAGGAATGCACATTTTTTAGGCAAAATATTATCGCACACTTAATAAACTACAGTAGAGTGTAAACATAACTTTAATATGCACTGAGAAACCAAAACATTCTTGTGACTCACTTTATTGCGATATTTACTTTATTGCAGTGGTCTGGAACAGAACACACGATATCTCGGAGGTATGCTTCTAGTTTGTACCCAGAAAAGTAGTGGTTTCATATAACATAAATTAGAAGAACAGGTTAAAGTAGATGGATGCCTTAGCTATAGGGAGAGGACCCCCACCAGGCAAAAGTTAACAGAGCAAACAAGCCCCAGGCTTCTCTAAGGTTTCAGTCCCAGTTCTGTGCTGGGTTCTGCATCCATGGTTCTGCACCAGGCATGTACTGTGCTAGTCCCCACCTTTCTGAATTGCCTCCTTTAGGTGGTGGTATTATAGCTTCAGCTGGGATAAGACCAGTGGTGTTGGGGTGGGAGAGGTGGAGAGGAGAGAAACACACAGCTCATTCCAGACTTTCCTGCATGATGTCTACACAGGTAGAAGCTCCTCTTATGAGTCAAAGGGCAATTGCAGAAACTCTGGGAGATGGAGGTTGGGTCCTGGGGCCTGACTCCTCTCTGTGAGATGAGTCTGATGAATTGTGAGGATTGATAAAGACCTCAGATAAGTCCTGGGAATCCAAATTGAGGATAGAATGACATATTCCCAAAGCTGAGGACAGAAATCTATGGGTCTGCCTTCTCCCCAGTATAAATATCAGGGATATGGATTTTTCCTGGAGCTGAAAATTGAGTGTTCCTGAAAAGCAAATGGCTCGGTGTCCTGCCTTATCACTGTCAGCAGGGATCTGAGAATTCTGAGTTCCTCTCTTCACAAAGAGGTGAAGGGACTAGTCTAAGGTCACCAAGCTCCAGGGATAATGCTACAATCCTGACCTCCTAACCTCTAGCTCCAGATTCTTGCCAACAAGCCTAGGCCAATCTGCACTGGCTATAACCATGGCTTGGCTCTTGGAATGTCTTCTGAAATCTTCCTTATAGGATATAAACTCTACAGCCCAGAAGATTTGTCTTCTCTGTAGATAAAAGCCCCATAAAAGGCAAAGTTTGTAGCAACGAGTTTGTAGAAATCCTTGAATCAGAATTGTCTGGCCTTGTTTTTGGATTTGGAAATAACCTTCCTTAGTATAGCCCTGTGGCATTAAAGGGCTTCACAGGATTACTGTGTGAGTTAAAGTCTGGCTGTTCAGATGAAAATTCCCTCTGCTTGTTAAGAGGTAATATTACCTCTTCCCTACTTCAAACTCTGAGGAGCTCCGACCACTAGCTGTCCCCCTGCCCAGGTGGCTCTCCAGTAGTCGCCCAGTCCAGGGGCTAGAGCTTGCTCTACACTAAATCCCACTCAGAGGCTGTCTATGATTTCTCCATCCTTGTAGTGAATTCCTGAGGGCCAGACTTTTTCTTTAAACTCTTCCATCTTAGAGTCAGTATTGTGTATTGGTTCCAAGGCAGAAGAGTAGTAAGGGTAGGCAATGGGGGTCAAGTGACTTGCCCAGGCTCACACAGCTAAGAAGTGAACCCAAGACCTCCCATCTCTAGGCCTGACTCTCTATCCACCGAGCCACCAAGTTGCCCCAGAGTCAGGCTTTTGATCTCATCTTCAGGTCTGAATAACAGACTTGGCTGAACAGGAGAGATGGTCCAATCTACACACTGTCCACCCCTATACAACCAATTGTTTTCCCTAGCAGGGGCCAGGAGCTGTCCATAGCTGGAGCTCATTCAGAAGAACAAGCCAGGTTTGGCCCTAGTGAACAGAGTTCAAAAGGACAACACTAGCGTCACACTAAGCAAATTGGAATTGGATACAGATCTCTTTATATAAGCTCAGACCTGTTTGGGTCTCTGGTTTCCAGAGCGCCTGCCAAATTCTACAATGCATTTGCTTGTTTTTGACCCCCAGATCCTGACACCATCCCATTGTAATGTGTGCCTCCAGATGGTGGGCATTCCTTCCTTCCTGGCTCTCACTCCTGCTTGCTTGTTAGTTGCTCAGATAATGAACCTTCTTGCCTGGATGACCCACCTTTGGTTTCTAGTCTTTCTCTAACCATACCTATAGCTCCATCCAGACCAGGCCGGGCTGCTGGGCATCATAACACACATTCCTTGGAAGTCCAGGGCTTCAGATTAAAATTCACCCTAGGGAAAGGGAACACATATATTGGCTGAGCTTCCTCCCTAGGTGCCTGGGGTGGGGAGGTACAGAGAGACAGAAAAAGAAAGGAAGAAAGGAAAGGAGGACAAGACTGGGAGGTATGAAACAGAACGATCAAGGCTGGTCACATTGAGTATATAATGTAAAATTGCCCATGCGGAGAAGTTTGAGAAGTTTTCTCAAAGGAATGATGCAGGTATCAAAAGTGTAATTTAAATGAGCAAATTACATTGACTTAGATAATGCTATATTGAAAAAATGATATTGCGTGTACGATTGGGTAGAAAGAACTCTGTTCCTTCTCCTTTTCACCATTATATGAGGTTGTTATCAAGAAATATAACTACTATAGAAATATCATGAAAATGGGGAAGGGTTGGAAGCAGATTTCAGAAAGTAAATCTTTTCCCTATGGGGTAGGAGCTTGGGAACAAAGCAAGGACAATGAGGAGACTCGATGCAATACCATACAAGAATTGGGAAAGGCAATGTGCCACAGAGGCGAGGATGATGGACCTAGAGCCAGGGACAGCGGAGTTGTTTTTGTTTTCAGATTGGATGTGAAAGTCTTTTATTAGGAATAATAAAAGGTCTGGTTCACTTGTTTGTGCCAAGTGGAGTAATAGATAATGAGAGTAGAAACATTACTTGGGAATAACTTGTAAATGGATTTAAATGTCCAAAGAGGAGTGTATATTTGATCACAGGAACAACTTGATTGATTGAAATTTAAACATTTTAGGATGAAATTTACCCATCTGCGGTTCATTTGTCCCCAACCAGTTCAATAACTGGTAACATCTGACAGTAACTCAGATCTAGGTATTCAATGACTCACTCTGCAAACAGAATCAGGAAAGGAACAATATTGATAAAAAAAAAAAAACACTATTCAGTTGAGAGGACATTAAAAAAAATAAAGCAACAGAAACAGCACCGGTGCATATTCATGAATGAATAAAATTTCATTCCTTTTGCTTAAAAAATAACTTAGAAATCAAGGGCATTCAAATTAATGATTAATAATTCAATTCAATCCAATTCAATTGAACAAATATTGATTGAGAGCTTCCTATATGGCAGACAAATTGATAGATTAGAGAGACAGAGATACAACAATGAAATAGTTCTTGACTTCAAGGAGTTTACGTTCTACTAACATGAACTCAACTTTTATCCCCCAAATATACCTAAAGTGGGAAGTTGGTCAGTTGACCTCTAATCAGTTGATTAGTCCTGTGAATAAAGGACTGGAGACAGACAAAGCATTCACCTTGCTTAGACTGTAAAGAGGCCTATTTGCATCTTTTAAAGGGAGCGTTCCTTTAAGACTTCGGACTTTTTAATCCAAGGAAAAGATCTTTTATAAGGTAAAAGGTTCTTCAAATCATTTGGACATCTGAGTTTAAATCCTGACCCCTATACTTACTAGCTTTGTGGCTATGGGCAAACCACTTAGCCACTCTGATACTCAATTTTCTCATCTGTATAATGGAGATAGTACCCCTAACATCAGGATACTTCATAGGACATAATGCTCGCATGAGGGAATGGGCAAAAATAAGGCACTTTCAAGTAAAAAGAAAGAAGATTTAGGGGGAGCATGATGGTATCTGCAAGTATTTGAAGAACTCTCATGTCAAAGAAGAATTCGGCTTATTTTGCTTGGCTCCAGAGAACAGAATTAGGAACTGTTGGTGGAAGTTGAAGAAGGGCAGGTTTTAATTGCAAGTAAAAGAGGAAATTTCCTAACAACTAGAGGTGTTCCAAAATGGAATGAGATGCCTCAAGGTGTCAAAGAATGTCTTCAAGAAAAGGCTGCAAGACCATTTTACAGGGATATGGTAGGATAGATTCCTGTTCAGTCCTGGATTGAGTTAAATGGACTTTGAGATCCCTTCCAACACCAAGATTCTAAAGTTCATAGCTCTCTTCTCTTCTCCTCCTCATCTGTCCCTCCTTGGGATTTCCATATTCTCTGGGTCCGAGGAATCTCTAGGCTTTGGAATTAGTCTCACCAATGCCACCACATCCAATTTAATTTCAGTTATTAAGTGCCTATAATGCACACATCATATGAGGCAATACAGCATGGTCCTATGATGGCAAATCTATGGAATGTGTGCTGATGATAGCACACAGAGACCTCTCTGTGGGCATACGTGCCATTGTCCACCAGAGTTAGTTACTAGAAAGGCAGAGGGATTCTGGCAGAGCTGTTCCCTTTCCCCTCTCCATTCGTGCCCCTCATCACCTGTCCCTCCCCTGAGTGGAGTGCCCAGCCCAGATCACTCCCATCCCTTTCTCCCTCCCCTGTTTGGGGTCATGGGGTGGGGCACACGGTCTCTGAAAGGTTCACCATCACTGGCATAGTCAAAAGCCAAGAAGATCTCGTTCAAGTCTTACCTCTGTGTGACCCTGAATAAGTCACTTAAATTCTTAGCACTCTAGGTAGCAAGTTGTAGAGAAGCTATTGCCCTACAATGGTAGAAGTTGCCTCATTGGGCATCCCTTATTCCAGTGGTTCCCAAACTTTTTTGGCCTACCGCCCCCTTTTCAGAAAAAAATATTACTTAGCCTCCTGGAAATTAATTTTTAAATTTTAATAGCATTTAATAGGAAAGATAAATGCACCTGTGGCCATCTCCGCCCTCCCGGATTGCTACAGCACCCACCAGGGGGTGGTGTCACCCACTTTGGGAATCACTGCCTTATACCAATATAATCATAGGTCCAGTCCCTATCCTCTGTACATACACTATTGTACTAAATGCTGAGGATACAAAGACAGTTCCTGCCCTCCAGGAGTTTATAATCTATTGGGAGACTATGACACATATATAAATAAGTGTAATACAATGTAATTTGAAGTGGAAGGAAGAACCAGCAATTGGGAGGGTCAGGGAAAGTTTCATAGAGGAAATAGTAACTGACCTGAGCCTGGAAGGAAGACAGGAATTCTGAGAGATTGAGGTGAGGAGACAGTGCCTGCCAGCCATAGAAGCTGATTTGTGCAACTGCCTGGATATAAAAGATGGAGTTCATGAACAGCTAGTCATCAGGCTTGACTGGAACATGCAGTCCATGAAGGGGAGTAGCATAAAACAGGATTTGGAAAGGTAATTGGGAGGCAGATGGTGGCAATTCTTAAGTGCCAGGCTGAAGAGTTTGTGTCTTATCCTGGAGCCAATGAGGAGCCACAGAAAGGTCTTTAAGCAGAGGAGTGACATGGTCAAGCTTGTGCCTCAGGAAAATTATTTTGGCAGTTGTATGGAAGATAGATTGGAGAGAGTGGTGACTGGAATCAGGGAGATCAATTAGAAGTCTATTATGGTAGTCCAGGCAAGAGGCGATAAGGATGATTGCTGTGAGAGTGGGGAGAAGGTAACAGATGTGAATGATGTTGTGGAGGAAGAAACTACAAGATTTGCCAGATTGGATTGGATTGGATTGATTATTGAGTGAAGGAGAAGGAAGAGTCAACTAGGACTTTAAGATTATGATGCTGAAATTGGAAGAATGGTGGTATCTTCAACAGGAATAGCTAAGTTTGGGGTAGAAATTTTAGGAGCAAAGATACTGAGTTCCATTTTTGGCATACTGGGTTTGAGATGCCAATAGAACGTCTAAGAGGAAATATCCAGCAGGCAGCTGATGATGTGGGATGAGGGTTCAAGAGAACAATTAGAATTTGGGGTATATCCACTACTGGATCTAGGAGATACTAAAGGACCAAGTAGATACTAAAAAAGGGGAAAGGGCATACTTGTACAAAAATATTTATAGCAGCTCTTTTTGTAGTGGCAAAGAATTGGAATCTGAGGGTATGTCCATTGATTGAGGGATGGCTGAACAAATTGTGGAACATGTTGGGGATCGAATACTATTGTCCTGTAAGAAATGATAAGCATCATGATTTCAGAAAAAGCTGGAAAGATTGACATGAACTGATGCAGAGCAAAATAAGCAAAACTGGGAGAACATTGTACACAGTAACAGCAATATTGGACAATTATCAGCTGTGAAAACTTGGCTACTCTTAGCAATGCAATGATCTGGGACTGTTGGATTCATCTTTCACATCAATGTACTTATGGTTCTATTTTGGGGGTTTGGTCGAAACAATGACCAATATGAAAGTGTGATTTGCATGATAATAAAAATAAAATCAAAGTTCAGAGAGAAAGGAAGGAAGAAGGGGAGGAAGGAAGGAAGGAAGGAAGGAAGGAAGGAAGGAAGGAAGGAAGGAAGGAAGGAAGGAAGGAAGGAAGGAAAGAAGGAAGGAAGGAAGGAAGGAAGGAAGGGGAGCATATGAGGAATTCCAGAACTATCAACCTCTGGTGTGAGGACTTGCTGAGCCCTTTCCAGGGCTGTTCATTCACCTTTAGTGTCCATCTGCCACCCAGTTCTTACCTGTGGCTTCAAAAAGGTATAGCTTGCTTAGCAGTCTCACTTAGGTAAAATTGTCTCAGAAGACTGGCTACAACAGGTTGAGGGTAACTAACAGGCCTCAAATGGCATCTACTCCAAGCATGTGAAGACTCTCCCAAGCAGAATAAGTGGATAAGAACAGTTGGTTCCAGTGGCCACGAAAGCAGTCAAAGCAGACACTCCATGGCACTTGGAGCTTGGGCAGACATCAAAGAATCCAAGGTCATCCATTTCCTGTTTCTTGAGCCATTGCCAGTCCTAACTTTTGTCCTGCCACTGGACTTTGATGCCTCAGGAAGAGAGAATAAGGTTCGCAACCCTGGACAACTCTGCCTCATTTAAAAACAATTCATGCACAAGTCAAGACATCACCCTGTCATATCATTGATCCTCTTCCAAAAACAATGGACCAATGACAACTGAATTTGATATCTAGATTTGGGAGTCTTCTCCCTAGAGTTAATACTTGAGCCCATGGGAGCAGATGAGATCACTACAGCAAGAAAGGGGCTTCGAACAGAGTCCTACAGGGGACAGGAGATGTACAAAAGAAACCAAACAGTCAGATGGATGGTGAAATGAGAGAGTAGTGTGTGACAGAAGCCCAGGGAACAGAGATTGTGAATAGTGAGAGAGAGTGAATAGTGTCAAGTTGAGGAGAGTTCAAAAAAGGTAAGGTTGAGAAGTCGGTCATCAAATTTAGCAACTTAAATAACATTTAAATTTAAATGCCATTTCAGTCAAGTAGTATGGTTGGAAGCCAAATTATAAAGATTAGAAAAGTGAGTGGAGAGTAAAGTAAGTGTGAATGTTTTTTTTCTAGTATTTTGTCAGTGAAAAGGAATAGATGTTGGCTGATGACATGAGGGAATGACAAGCTCTAGTCAAGGTTTTTTAAAGAATGGAGTAGAGCTGAGCATATTTATAGACAGACAGCAATAAACCAGAAGATAGGGAGAGATTGAAAAATGAATGAGTGACGGGGCAGCAAGGTGGATAGAGCCAGACCTAGAAACTAGAGATTCTGGGTTCAAATCTGACCTTAAATACTGCCTATGTATATTACCTTGAGCAAGTCACATAACCCCCATTGTTTAGCTCACTCTTCTGCTTTGGAACTAATAACTAGTATTGATTCTAAGATGGAAATTAAGGGTTTGGGGTTGTTTTTAGAAAATAAATGAAATCTTCCTGTTCAATTAGAAAAGAAATAGAAGGAGAAACAGATACTGGGCTCTTCTAGGATTTGTTTATGTGGTCAACCTTCTAGAGACACCCTCTCCACCTCCATGTCTGTCCTGTATCTGGCTGTAGACACACAATCACCACCGCTACAACAAATCTAGCAGGCACTAAATCTTTGTCTGAGATTTGAGAAGAGGTTTTGACCCCTTTCCAGGACAAGAGAATTTTGTGCTGCAGGACAAGCTGAGACATGGTAGAAAAGAATAGACACTGATCCTGTTTAAATGCCTTATAAGCAAAAGAAGACATTCCACAATCAGACATACCCCTAGGCAAATAGAAGTCCCCCCCCCCCCAAGCAATAAAGCATTAGACATAAACAAGCCCATTCACTTGTCAAAGTAGGAACAGCCTCAGATGGGCTACTCCCATTCCACTGGACAGTTCTGTTACAAGTGGGGCTGCCTCCACCAACATATACCAGAAAGGGTTAGGGCTTTGTCTCTGTGTGTATTACATACATACACATATACATATATATTAGCTTGCATTGTTTCTTTTTTATTTTATTATCCCTATTTTTATAGATGAGGAAACTGAAGAAGATGGAGGCTAAGAGATTTACCCACGGTTATACATCTAGTAAGTAGCTAAGCCTAGATTTGACCCCACTTCTTTCTGACTTCAGGTCTAGCATTCTATCTACCACACCACCTACTGCATAAATCTATATCTCACAAATGTTTATGCATTAGGTGGTACAGCATATAATCAGCTAGGTGGTGCTGTGGATAGAACACTATGTTTGGGGTCAGAAAGACTTCTCTTCATGAGTTCAAATCTGGTGTCAGCTACTTTCTAGCTGTGTGACCCAGAGCAAGTCATTTAACCCTGGTTGCCTCAGTTTCTCATTTGTAAAATGAGCTGGAGAAAGAAATGGCAAATCGCTCCAGTATCTCGGCCAAGAAAACCCCAAATGGGATCATGAAGAGTTGGACACAATTGAAACAACTCCACAGCAACAAATACATACATGTATGTATTGTGTGTGTATATATGTACATATATATATACATATGTGCATATATATGTGTATATATATATATATAAGGAAAATCAATAAGATGAAATGGGACAAGCTTCCAGAAGAGATCAAGGGCACAAGTAGGAGGGAGCTGGCCAAGAAGAAAGGCCACCTCTTCCTCAGAGACAGGAGTAGAAGAGTTGAGTACAAAGGTAATGGATTTTGCGGTATAGAATAAGTGAAATGAGAAAGCTTACAATAAATGGTCTTGATTTTCTCAGTAAAGTCTGATAGGAAAAAATTTGTTGGAGAGGTGAAGTAGACAGAAGAGGCATGGGGGGCTTGAAGAAGGGAGAGAGAGAACAACCTCCTTAGGGGCGTAGGATGGAGAGACAATCATGGAAAAACAAAAGGATCCCTTAACAACAGCAAGGTCCCAGTGGAGAGCGGGAGATTGGAGAACATGAATTCCTAGTGGATGCATTTAGCATGACAATGTGTGTCTTTCTCCAGGAAGCATTCACCCTGGTTAGGAAATAGCCCAAGCATGAATATATCCAAGCCAGAGTGCAGAGAGTGCCGATGGACCTTAAGACAGGCAAAGGGTAGGATCCCTCAGAAAAGATAGGAATGGCCTACTTGTAGATGTGATTCCTTTCATTGGGGCTGTTACCTCAAATGTGTTTCTAGGTGTGGAGAGAAAGAAGAGGTCAGCGTGTTCAGGGATGGCCTCATGGAAGAGGTGAGACAAAGCTGAGTCTTAAAAACAGGGAAACATTTGAGGGGGAATAAAAATCAATCCTCATGCATTGATTATGTTCTAGGCACTAAGGAACCAAAGACAAAAATGAAAGTCACTATTCTCAAGGAGCTTACAGTCTAGTGGAGAAAAGAGCACATATAAGTCAGTGCAAAATAAAAAAAGAAGAGAAAAGGAGGGACTGGTAGAAGCAAAGGCAAAGACTAGTATCACAGAAGAAGCACCAAACTGGGAGTGAGGAAATGTAGGTTCTAGTTCATCCTGGTCCTGCCATTAGCCAGTTCCTCCACCACTGGCCAGTAATGTGACCTTGAGTGAACCTCTTCGAGCCTCAGTTGCCTCACCTGTAAAAATAAGTTTGGGTTTCATGATTTCAAAGGTCTCTGGCAGTCCTGAGATTCTACATATTCTGTCACTGAGGCAAGAAGGGGCAACGCATGGTTGAGGAGATTTTGTCTAAGTTGGAGGAAGAAATGGAAATCAAGACTATAAAGATCCACTTGGTGTGGCCAGATTGTAGACAGCCTTGAAAGTCAGACTGAAAGAAGCTAGCTAGATGGCTCCGTGGATTGAAAGCCAGACCTAGAGACAGGAAGGAGATCCAGGATTCGAATTTGGCCTCAGACTTTTCCTAGCTATGTGACCCTAGAGTCACAAGCCTAATTACTTAGGCCTTACCACTCTTCTGCCTTAGAATACTTAGTATTGATTCTAAGATGGAAGATAGGAGTTTAAAAAAAAGAATAAAAGGAAGAAAGTTGGGCTGGAAAGGGTAGGATTACCCTGACAGACAAGAGGAAACTGTGTCCCACTCTGCAGAAGCTGCATCTCTTGGTTGAGATGGTACACAGCCCACTGTTTGCAGAGCACAAGCACCTTGTTCCTCGTCCCCCATCCTTTCCCCCTCCTCATCTCACACACATCTCTTTATACTTCACCTGAACACAGTCATGTTCTCGGTCTCTGAGCAGAGATCCAGGGAAGGCCAAAGGGGTTGGGGGTGATGGTGGAGCTCTTGGTTCAGTCTGATGAAAGCCCAAGTGATCTGTCTCTCATTTCCCTTCTAGGCTGTGGGACATCCTTCGACTTCCACAAACAGATCGACTACTTGTTTCTCGTGGGCACAGAGGAGGGCAAAATCTACAAAGTAAGGCACCTATGGCCATGGCAACTCCTCAGTGCCTGTGAAGAGATGGGCCTCGAGAAACCTTGTTCCTCCTGCTCAAAGCTTCCCCATGGCAGGCACTCTAGATGGAAGGGCGGGGGAGCTAGGACCAGGGAGGTAGCCCAGCGGATGGAGAGCCAGGCCTGGAGTCAGGAGGACCTGGGTTCAAATGTGGCTTGTGTGACCCTATTACTCAACCCCACATGCCTAGCCATGGAACTAACACTTAGTATTGAGTCTAAAGTAGAATAGAAGGTAATGGTCTTAAAAAAAAAAAAAGAAGAAGAAGAAGATAGGGAGCTAGCTTCCTCCCTTCCCTTCTGGGCTCCCCCCAAGTCCCTCTTTCTTCTATCCTCTTCTTGTCCTAGAGGAAGGCTCTGGGTTCGAATGCCAGCCGTCTAGCTACACGGCATTGGACAAGTCATTTTTTTCTCCATCTGTAAAATGAGGTCTCTTCCAGCTCAAAATCCTACAATCCCTCCTTCCCTGAGCCTCTGGCCAAAGTGAAACAGCCCCAGGCCCACCCTCAGGAAGCTGAGGACCCTAGAGAGGCAGACAAGACAGATATAAAAGATGGGGAGATCCAAGGGCTGACATAAAACAGACGCCTTCATTAATGAAATCCAGTTCTTGGTCACAGGTTTCCTGAGGAGGGGGTGGGGGGCAGGGGCCAGGAGGACCCCGGGAGAATTCCCTGCCTCAGAGCCCATTGGCTCAGGAAGGCTTCCTGAAGGGACCTGCTCGAACTAAAGGCAGAGGGGGAAAGGACTCGGGCAATTTTCCATTTGGAATCCAGAGGCTAATGAAAGGACTTCCGGGAGCCGCTCTCAACCCAACAATGAGCCTTTATTAACAACTACTGGGTGCTGGGCCCCAGGTTGCCAGGGAGGTGGGGACTGAGGGGAAAGAGAGAAGAATCAGACCCAGGCCATCCCCTGGAGGGCTCTTAGTCAGGTGGGGAGACCAGATCCACGAGCCTTGGAGGGAGTGATCCAGGGCTCATGGTAGGCCTTTTTAAGTTTGGGAAGAATTCCAAGAGAGGGGAGCACTGGGAGGGGGTTGGGGGGTGCTCATTGAGTTCCAGAAAAAAACTTCATAGAAGAAGTGGAATTGGAGCTGGGCCTCGTAGGGCCTCTACAGCTTTCTACCAATTCAGTATGTTTCTGAAAACATTCCATTTGGCCCAAGGATTAACAAGGAGCCTCCTCCCCTCCCTGGCCCGCCCCCAGCCCCCCAGCAACATGGTAACTCACTAATTTTTAGCTCAGAACAATTTTGAAAAACAGAAAAGTGCTCTGCTATTAGCATTTCTGAAGCCAAGTAAATCATTATCTTAATTACCCACAGGGCTCTGTGCATTCTTATGAAGCAGCTAGGCAGGCCACCCCTCTGCCAGGGCCCGGAGATGTGCTTGGTATGCTAGGAGGTTCTGTGGTGGTGTTGGGAACAGAATGAGATGGCCTCGGCCAGGGCTGCCAGGACAGGGCTCCTGGGCATGACTGAAGCGAGTGCCTGTGGGCACCAGAACGCTCTCCCTGCCTACCCACGCCAAGCTGGTACTGTGCTTGAAATGTCAGTGCAAGAGTCTTCATCTTTTAGGTTAAAGCACTGATTTCATGACTGAGACCTTAAAGAACATTTATGAGAATGCGAAACCCCTTGGACCTAAGGTGTTATTAGTTACTAACACGAGTGGGAATGGCCAGAAAGCAGCAGCGTGGATAGATCAGGAATGGTAGCTCTGATTCAGCCCCCTCATTTTACAGATGAGGAATCTGAGGCCCAAAGAGGTTAAGTGAGTGACCCAAGGGCACTCAGGTGTTAAAAGGGACAGAGCTGGCTTCAAAGAGCCTTTAGAGGAAAGGCTAGTGGGAAGGCTATTCTTATACAATGGATGATCCCCCTTGTTCCCTGCACTTCCTTATGGACCAGAGAAACAGCATCCCTCCTGCCCAGTCCTCAGCCCATGTCCTTTTCTCTAGCCTTGATGGGTCTTGGATTCTCTAGTCCCCATCCATCAGCCAGCTTCCTTCTGTGTCCAATGACCATTTCCTCTTTTCTTTTTTCAGAGAAGAACTGGGTATGTGGGGTGAGGGAGGGGTGAGGAGAGACTAATGGCTCTGACACCCAGGACTGGTACCCTTGGCTAACTCTTCCCATGTGGGCCATGTGGTCACCCCACACATAGCTCCTGGCCCTGGCTCTCTCGTTTCCCTTCTCCTGGCCTGACTATGACCCCCAGAGGCCACCCTCAGAGCCTTTGCCAGGGAGATCTGGGGCAAAGGGAAAATAGAGGGAATTATCTAGAGATGCTGCCTGTCTAAAGCACCCAAGCATATCTTCCATGGAAATTGGGTTAAGTTTCTAACTTAGTGTGGATAATCCATTGGTGGGTCCAGTATCTACATGGGGAAGCACTCCCTTTCCTCCCCATTCCCTAAACCATGGACATGCATCTTAAGGACTCAGGGATGGCTTGTGGCCATGGATATATAGCCTATCTTCAACTGTAAAATGGGGATAATAACAATATCTACCTCCCAAGGTGGTTGTGTAAGGATCAAATGAGATGATAATTGTAAAAGTACTAGCACAGTCCTTGGCATAAAGCAAATGCTGTACAAAAGTTATTATTATTCCTCAGTTGACTCAAAAACAAAGTCTTATCTTCCTCAGGCCCCAAAACTTGCTCTTTGGCTTTTGATCCTGCCCATTTCCCTCTGAAGGCTTTTCGCTCCACCTTTGAGCCTCACTCCTGGGAGGAAAAGCCGTTTCTTACCTGGGCCCCAAACTCAGTATTCTCACTTCATACCTCCTGTCTTAACCTTATGGATGCCTCCATTGGCCATTGGTAGAGTATCCCCCTAGCCTAGTTTCTGGCCTCAGGAAAACCCATTACTTTCTCCATTTGTTTTCTCCCTGGCTGGAGTGTAAGCTTTGCCTTCTCCAGGGTTTGAATATTTTCTTCCATTCTGATCTGTCTTAACCTTCTTCTCTAGCTCCACTGCTTCTCAGGTGAGGTCAGGCTTCTTCTTCCCTGTTATTTTAAGCTAGACGTTAGGTCCCGTCTCCCTAGCACCAATGAGTGACAAGATCACAAAAATCTCAAGAGTTAAATGGGACCTTAACTGCCATCTTGTCCAACCTTTGCCTGAAAAAGAATCCATTCTTCATCATTGGTGACAAGTAGTAATTCAGCCTCTGTTAGAAAAACCCCGGTGATGAACCTTGGGAGAGTTCAAATTATAGGAAGTTTTTCCTTATATAGAATGGAAATTTGTCTCCGTTAACTTCTTCCAGTTTCTTCTAGTTCCATCTCCTGAAGGCAAGACAAAAAAAAAAAAAGGCTAATCCTTCCTATAACAACCTACCAAATACTTGAAAATAATTCCCATACTCCCTTCCCCCCAGAATTTTCTTTTCTGCAAACTAGACATTCTCAGTTTCTCTAAATGATCTTTGGTCTCCAATTCTCTCACCATTGTGGTCATCCTCTTCTGAAGGTAAGCATTTATTAAGCAATTACTATGTATCAGGTACTGTGCCAAGTTCTAGACATACAAATTTTGTTGTTGTTGTTCATTTCAGTGATATCTGACTCTTTGTGACCCCATTCTGGGGTTTTCTTGGCAGAGATATTGGGATGTTTTGTCATTTCCTTCCCCCACTCATTTTTTCAGATGAGGAAACTGAGACAAACAGGGTTAAAAGATTTGTTTGAGGCCAGATTTGAACTCAGGAAGATGGGTCTTCCTGATTCTAAGCCTAGTGTTGCTGAAAAAAGGGGGTGGAAAGACAATCCTTGCCCTCAAAGGGCTTACTTTCTAATGGGGGAAGTCCAGAGAGTCAGAAGCACAGACTGGAGGGGAATGCCACAAGGGTGCTTTGGCTCATCCCCAAAATGGAGGCCCTAGAAAGAACTCACCAATGGGAGAAAGGGACTGGCCTGGCAGAGGAATGTTCCTGGGTGACAAGGCAACTGAGTCATGGTAGCAAAGTCCACAGAATCAGAAGCATCAGAAGGGAAAAGAATACACTCCGTTTGTTGATGCTCTCCTAAAATGTGACTCCAAGAGCTCTAGATGTGGTCTGACTTGGGTAGAATACAGTGGGATTAGGACTGTTGCTTCTGAGCATTGTACCTCTTTTGAAAGCAGCCCAAAATCTCACTCATGTCAGACTCAGAACTCTAATCAACACAGTGGCCAACCACAATTCCAGATGAATCAAGACAAAACAAGGATGGGGTAGCTAGGTGGCTTAGTGGGTAGAGAGCCTAGCGGTGTGACCCCGGGCAAGTCACTTAACTCCAATTGCCTAGCCCTTACTTCTCTTCTTAGATCGAATACTAAGAAGATTAGAATTTAGTATATATAGGACTTTATATTGATCTCTTAAATTTTACTAGATCCAGTCTATCATTCTAGAACCTCTCAGGATCTTTTTGGATCCTGACTACATCCACTATGTAAGTTCTCCTGCTCAGCTTTGTGCCATTGTCAGATATATAAGGGCAGCTAAGTAGCACAGTGGCTAGAGTGCTGGACCTGGAGTCCAGAAGACTCCTCTTCCTGAACTCAAATCCAGTCTCAGACAC
Organism: Gracilinanus agilis; assembly: GCF_016433145.1. Classification (NCBI taxonomy): domain Eukaryota; kingdom Metazoa; phylum Chordata; class Mammalia; order Didelphimorphia; family Didelphidae; genus Gracilinanus; species Gracilinanus agilis. The sequence continues at coordinate 165,394,065 of NC_058130.1, forward strand.
TTACCAGCTAGCTATATGACCCTGGGCAAGTCACTTAACACTATTTGATTGTTTCCTCATTTGTAAAATGACCTGGAGAAGGAAATGGCAAACACATACTCCAATACTCTTTTATCAAGAAAACCCTAAAAGGGGAATCTCAGAGAGTTAGACATAACTGGAAAACTATGGAACTACAACACATAGAATAAGCATACTATCTCTGCTTTCTTCTAAAATTGTTGAATAGCACAGGGTCAAGGTCAGATCATCCCTGGGGCACACAGCTAGAGATCTCCCTCCACACTGGCAGGATAACCACACTTTGGTTCTTCCTTGGTCTATCTCTCTCTTCCTATCAGCTGGGAGGGGGCCCTAAGCTGCCCCTCATTTTGAGGCGCCTTCACTCGGAGATAGCCATGCCCCTGTTCTAAGAGTGAGCTTTCCTGAGGTGGCCTGCTTGCCAGAAAAGTTCTGCAGCAGGGGACGTTTCCTTTTTTCTTTTTGTTCAGAGAGCATCCTTTGCTTTTAAAGATAAGATACAGGGAAGCTGTGGAAGTGAGATTAATCCATGAGGAGGATGCCCTGGGTCATTCTGAATCTGGCTCTGTCCTAGCAAATGCTAAATCAGATGAGATTCCAAGCCCTTCACAGTCACAGAACCATCACTTTAGAGCTAGAAAAGAACCTAATGGCTGTCAAGTCCAATACCTTCATTTTCCACATGGAGAAACTGAGGCACTGAGAAGTTGAATGACTTGTCCCTGGTCACATAGCTAGCATGTGTCTGGGGAAGGAATTGAACTCAAGTCTTCCTGATTTCAAGAATAGTACCTACCTATCTCCATCCTGAGGATAGGAGTGACCACTGACCTTTACTTTATTTATTTATTTATTTTTAAGCTTTAACTTATGTCTTAGAGTCAATACTGTATATTGGCTCCAAGGCAGAAGAGTGGTAAAAGTAGGTAGTGGGGGGGTCAAATGACTTTCTGGGAAGTGTCTGAGGTTGGGCCTGAACCCAGGACCTCCCTTCTCTAGGCCTAGCTCTCAATCCACTGAGCTACCCAGCTGCCCCCTGATCACTGACCTTTAATTCTACCGCAGTGCTCCAAATCCTACTCCAGCCAATTCCTTGACATGTTTGAGGCCCACAATATGGCGGTGGATGCAGTGACCTGGAACCCATACCATTCCAAAGTCTTCATGTCCTGCAGCTCCGACTGGACAGTGAAAATCTGGGACCACACCATCAAGTGAGGGGAAAGGGGTCTGGGGCCACATCATCAAGTAGAGGAAATGGGGAGGCGGGGAGGAAGGAAACAGTCTAGGAACCAAATGAAAAATTAGACTGGAGGGGAAAGGGAGGGAGCTTTGACTGTGGAGCAGTATAGGGGTGGGACCCAAGTCCTACCAGAAATAGCCAATATCCATTTCTGACTTTTCTCAGCCTCTTCCTCCCATTGTTCCAGGATACCCATGTTCATCTATGACTTGAACTCTGCTGTGGGTGATATAGCTTGGGCCCCATACTCCTCTACTGTCTTTGCTGCAGTCACCACTGACGGGAAGGTAAGAGCTCTCTCCCCAAGTCCCAAGCCCCTTGCCCCAAGCCCCTGGAGGTAGGTGGCACAACCTGGAGTATCAGTCAATTTGATTGAATGATTCAGTTCAGTGACTTGGGGTAGGGAAGGGAATTCATCCTGGTCCTGAGAGGCCTCTAAGATTATCTGCCATCCATGAAACTGCTCCTAACTCCAGGCTTTTGCCTTTCTTTGAATCTCTGAGCCCTTCATATGTTACTGGGCACAATGTAAGTGCTTTATAAATGCTTATTGAGAGGCAGCTGGGTGGCTTGGGATAGAAAGCCAGCCCTGGAAAAGGGAAGCCCTAGGTTCAAATCTGGCCTTAGATACTTCCTAACTTAAGTGACCCTGGGCAATTCACTTAACCCCCCATTCCCTGACCCTCACTGCTTTGCCCCCCCCCCATTCCCTGACCCTCACTGCTCTTCTGCCTTGGAACCAACACTTAGAATCAATTCTAGAATGGAAGGTAAAGGTTTTTAAATAGAGAAAGAAATGCTTATTGACTGACTGACTTTCTGGTGAGGACTCTCCAAAAAAGTAACCTGTCCCCATCCCTCTCCCCATTAGCCCTGATTGATGAAAAATCCATATTCAGGCTTGGGGTCTCCAGATTCCAGCTGAGAAAAGAGTAGAGAGGCCTCTGCCAAAGTAGCCCTGATGGTTCCTAAGACCTGGGTGTAGAGGAAGCTTAAGTGCATTTGGGGAAGCCAGATTGGGGGGAGGGAGAGAAGGGGAAATAGTCCAAGAACATCAGGAGCTAAAACTTGGTAAGTGTACTAAGCTTGATGTGACTGTGTGACTGTAACTGTGTGTGTAAGACTATGCCTGTGTAGGTGACTATATGTGTCTGAGATGTGTGACTGTGTGTATGTGAGACTGTGTGAGAGATTTTGACTGTGTGAGACTGTGAGACTGTGTGTGAGACTGTGTGACTGTGTGTGTGTGGCTGTGTGTATGAGACTATGTGACTGTGTGTGAAGCTGTGATTGTGAGACTATATATGTGTGAGACTGTGTGTATAAGACTGTGCCTATGTGTATGACTGTACATGTGACTGTACGTGTCTGAGATGTGTGACTGTGTATGTGTTGGGAGGAGAGGGGTAAGCGAGAGAAGTGGCACATCTAGTCTATGCTTGAGGAGCTTCCAATAACTGGAGATTGCATTTGATCACACCCAGGTCCAGCTTCAGTCTTCCTCCTCTTGGCCCCACACCTTATGCCTGAGGCCTCCCTCTCTTGGCAGCCCTTGTAGAACCCCTTAAGGTGACATGTTGTAGCTCACAGGATTTAGGGCTGGAAGGAACCTTGGAGACCGTCCATCCCAAGCCCTCATTATTCAGAGGAGAGGAGTGATTTGTAAGTAGTAAGGAAGAGAGCCAGAAGAAAGCCAGGTCCTTCTACTCCTTCCACGCCATGCACACAGCCTCCACAGAGGCTGAGCAGCTAGTACCAGGTGCTTGATAACTCAGCCATTCACAGGCCCGAAGTGGGAGAGGGAGTGGCCCACGGCAACATTTTGAAGTCATAGGGTGACTTGTGGACTTTCTACTCCCGCTCTGGTGCCCACTGATCTCCTAGACAGCAAAGTGTTTAAGACACACTGGACTGAATTCATTACCCCCAACTTAACCTTCCACCCGAGGGACTTTCCTGGGAATGTTGTTGTTCAGTCATTTCAGTTATGTCCAACTCTTCATAATAACTTTTGGGGTTTTCTTGGCAGAGATACTGGAGTGGTTCGCCATTTCCTTTTCCAGCTCGTTTTGCAGATGGAGAAACTGAGGCAAACAGGGTCAAGCAACTTGTCCGGGGTGGGGGGGGGGGGTCACACAGCTAGTGTTTGAGGCCAGATTTGAACTCAGGAAGATGAGTCTTCCTGACTCCTCCTATTCACTTCATCACCTAGCTAGATGTCTGAAGATAGTGATTCTTTAACCCATTAAGCCATCACGGTGAGATTTTAGGTACCAGAGTATGTCAATCAGAAGGATGTTTCTGGAGAATAAAGGGCCTTCCACCAGGAGGATGAACCCAGAATGAGAAGGGACCTGGGAGGTCATCCATTTCAACCCCACATTTTAAAGATGAGACTTCAAGGGAGTAAGCATCACAGGCAAGAATTGAGGCCAGATCCTCAAACCCTAGACCCAGCTGTTCTTTCTTTTTGTTTTTTAAATCTTTACTTTCCATCTTAGAATCAATATTGTATATTGATTCCAAGGCAGAAGAGTGGTAAGAGCTAGGCAATAGGGGTTAAGTGACTTGCCCAGGATCACACAGCTAGGAAGTGTCTGAGGCCGGATGTGAACCTAGGACCTCCCATCCCTAAGCCTGGCTCGCTCAGTCCACTGAGCTACCCAGCTGCCCCCAACCCAGTGTTCTTTCTACTGGACCAAATAAAGATGCCATTTTTTTTTATCTTCTAAGTTCATAGTCTCCATAGACCTCTTTGGAGTCCATGGACTTCAGGCTGAGAACTCCTGCCCTAAGGGATTTGGGTCCTTCTAGTGTCTAGTATACATATGGCAGTACTGATGGTAATCCATGTCCCTCCATCAGAATGTTGCCCCAATTGAATAAGTCTGGGTTAAAAAAGAGAATTGAAATGGAAATCAGAAAAGCTAAATTTCAGCCCTGGTGAGGGCATCAATTTTCTTTTTACCCAGGCCTCAGTTTCCTTGTTTAAAAAAATATGGGGTTGGATTATATGAACTCTAAAGTCCATTCCAGTGTTCTGTGCTAAAAGCCCTTGCCGTCCATGGCCCTATTGCCCAAAGCACCCCTTTGCCTGGGTGGTACCTTTATTCACAGCCCAGTTACTATTACCTCATGACTCTGATGTTTATTGTGCTCTCTTGTGTTTTCTGCTTCCAGGCCCATGTGTTTGACCTAGCTGTCAACAAATATGAAGCTATCTGCAACCAGCCAATAGTGGCCAAGAAGAAAAACAAGATTACTCATGTACAGTTCAATGCCATCCACCCTATCATTATTGTTGGGGATGATCGTGGTCAGGTCACTTGCCTCAAACTCTCACCCAATCTGCGTAAGATGCCCAAGGTAGGCAGCTTGATCTGAACTGGAAACTCTGTCACCAGGGGAGAAGCCAGCTGGGTTCCAGAAAATGCCAAGCATTTGGAGAATAGGCTGAGATTTCTGGAGGAAAATCTGAAAGAGCTGGGTGGGACTCAATAGTCTCTGGAAATTTACTTCAGCCAACCTAGGCATGTAGAATCCCACAGAGCTCCTGGCAGGGTACTGGATGCCGTGGTCTAGGAAGAAAGGAAAAGGAGGCCCACTTCCTTTTATCTGAAGAATATTTTGAGGGCAGGGAGAGCTCAGAACTCAATAGGGTTGGGGTACTCACCTAGGTCTGCTACATTTGAGAGGTGGGGGGAGCTCAGGTGGGCTAGGAGGTATCAGAAGATTGCATCTGGTTCAGTTCAGTTGGCAAAAGGGGCTGGGAGAAAGATAAAGGGAAGCACACCCAGGTGGCAAAGGTCTATACCAGGCTGTGTGACTCATTCTATTTGTAAGCTGGGGAGAACGTTTGCTCTACCTGGGGGCCAGAGGCTAAAAAAGCTTTGGGGACTCAAAGAAATCCAGCATTTGGAAGACAAAGGAGCATGCTATGTTTGGGAGCCAGGGGAAGTTCTGAGGGGCTGTCAGGGAATAGCCATGGTTAGAATAATTTGGGAAACAGAAAGAATATTGTAGGAATTAAACAAAAGAGCTCATAAGGACCCAGAGGTGCACGACGAGGTTTCACTTCACTGGGGGAGAAAGGACAGGAGGCCGATAGTGGGAAGAACAGCCTTTTTGGGTAACCACCAAAAGTACCCTTGTGACCCTGCATATGAACTCATGGTGCCCTTGGGGCTGCACAGGCTTACCCACGGAGAACCATAGCTTCTCACCACTCGTGACAGTGAGAAGCAGGATCCCCCATGGACTCTGGGGCCAAGTGCTAAAGGGGAAAGAGCATGAGTTGCTCTTGGCTGAATCAGGAGAAAAGAGATTTGGGAGGAAGATAATGAACTTGGCTTGTGGGCCAGTGGGGGAACCTACAGTAGATGTCCACACAGATTCTGACTTGTGGCTCTAGGAAGAGAAGGAGGTTAGGGGATGGAAATAGGGGTATAGTCACAGACATTTCCAAGGAGAAACAGGTCAGTCTGTTATCCTTTGGGTGATTTGGGAAGCTGAGGTCAGAGGCAAAGGGGGAATGGGTTTCCTCAACAGCAGGATGCTGGATGAGCACAGATAAGTTAGATGGGAGCTATGCTTCTCCCTCTCTCAGGTCCCTGAGCTCCAGGGCTCCTGGGATACGGTTGGATAGTCCATAGTGCAGATCTCAGCCCAGCCCAAGATCCAGAGTCCATCCCAGGCCAGGCAAACCCAACCCAAAGCCCAGTTATGCTCTTCCCCAGGGTAGCTCCCTGGTGAGCTAGAATGGGGCAGGAGCTATGGGCTGGGTGACTCTGGGAAGAAAAAAGGCCCGACTGCTCCGGGGTGTCCTCCAAAGCCACCAAGGATTCAGCTGCTGCCAGATCTTTCTCCTCCAATCCAGTTTCACGTGTAGTTCTAGAGCTGCAGTATTTAAAACCCGGGACTTTGTATCTGCCCCAAACTTGCAGCCAGGCTCCCCGAGGCCCTGAAGTCTAGAATCCCCAAATGAGGGGGTTGGAGGAGAGCCTGGAGATTATTTGGCCAAACCCCTTCATCTGACAGATGAGGAAACGGGACCAAAATTCCCTGGCCAGGGTCATATATCCATTCAGGAGTGCAGCCTGGACTCCCACCCAGGTCTTCAGATGCCACGTCCATTGTTCTTGTAACTACCAGGCCATCAGAACTCAGGGCCTGAGTGTGCCTTCATGACCGAACGGGCTTTCTCGGGAGCAGAAGCAGTAGGGCCAAGGCAGGAACTGAACACAGACAGAGGGTGCCTCTCTAGCAGAAACAAGAGATCACGATACCAATAAACAGGATGGGGCCCATCTCCTCTCTCCCTGGCTCTCTCAGGCTCACACTCGTGGGTCCTCCAGGCCCCCGCTGCCAGGGCATTCACATGGTTAATACGGGGCGCACATTTGTTATTACAGAATTCACATTTACTAATACAGGGTGCACGTTTGTTAATATGGGGTACGTGTTTATTAATATGGGGTATACATTTATTAATATGGAGTACATGTTTATTAGTATGGGCATGTGCTTATTAATATGGGGTACATGTTTATTAATATTGTGTGCATATTTATTAGTATAGTGTACATGTTTATTAGTATGGGGTACATGTTTATTAATATGGGGTGCATGTTTATTCATATGGGTACATGCTTATTAATATGGGGTAATGTTTATTAATACAGGATACATGTTTGTTAATATGGGGTACATGTTTATTAGTATGGGGTACATGTTAATCTGGGGTGCACGTTTCCACGGATGGCTGTTCTTGCCAATTTAGTAGTAATGGCCAAAGTAGAGACAATGGGCCCAAGATTGAGAACGAGAGCCTGGCCTGTAATTATTGCTAATGCCATCACTGCGCTGGCTATAAATACCACAGAATAAAGGAGGCATGAAGGAGAGGGGCTTTAATTGGCTGAACGTGCCATAGTAAGTAGGAGCCGCGCATGCAGCCCAGCCTTGAGCTCTGGGCCTCATTTCAGGAGTTAGTTGTACTTGGAGATGAATCTCGTAGCTGATAAAATATGTTCTTAATTAATTTGCACTGAGTTTTAGGAGGCTGTGAAAATGTGTCTGCCTGAGAAATCCTGTTTCCGTTGCTGCTTAATGAGGGCGCGTTCCTGGCGGCTGGGCTAACTCTCCTGGGGATGCAGGGAGGAAAAGCTAAAAGGTCCTGCTAAGTGGGGGAGCCCCAGCCAGGGGACACAGTCATCAGCAGTACCAGGGGCCTTCGCAGCCCAGCCGGCCACAGGGGCTTCTGGAGCAATGGAGAGAAAACTGTTATCGCCCAGGAGGCTTGAGAGGCTTTGGTTTAGCCAGGAGGGAATTGCAAAATGGCAGGTCCAGAGGAGCAGCATGCCTTCATCCAAGATGGCCCTAGGAATATGCCCAGAGGAAGAAAACGATGGCATGCTGATGAGTGAGCCTCAAAGGTCTATACCAGAGGAGCTGGCCTATATTACCAGAATCGAGACAGCAGGGCAGTTGAACTGTGAAAGCAGGAATTCAGCAGCTGCTACCACAACCCGAAATGACAGCATAGGCCTTCCTTTCTTTCAGAGATTGCTGGTGGGCAGCTTACATAAGGAGATGGAGCCCAGGCCTCTCAAGGGGGTTTCTAAAGTGGAGCTCATAGCTGAGCTTTATAGGGAATTGTGTTGGAAGGAAAGAGAGAAAGCCCCATACATCAGGCTAGCGTGGCTCCAGGGAATCAAGTTTCCTCTGTTCCCCTGTATTGCGTGTGTCTCCGAAAAAGCATAATGCATGAAATTGTGCTGAAAGCTGCCCAAAGTCCTAGGCACTGGTGCTGTCTGGAAGAGCTGGGCAGCAGTGATTGTGGAGTTCTTGGTAATACTTCCTGAGCTCTTTGGCCTGCTTTTGTCAGGAGATCATGGGACCCTTGTGGTCAGTGGTGGTCTTGAGGGGTCACCCATTTCAGGAAATGAAAGTTGGCTTTATGAAAGCGATTGGTCCAACTCCTAGAATCCAGTTTGCCATATCTGCAGTGTCCTCTCCCTGAAAAGGTTACTTCTGAGCAGGTAAGAAGAGGAATACCGGAGGCCCCAAACCATGCTGACCACAACAGCTTCCCAGAGACTCAGCCCCTTCTCAGAAAGGACCCCTGGCCTTGGTCTGTGGGTGTTCCTTCCTACTCTCTTCCAGCCTTTGCTGAATTGGATCCCTTTTACACAGGATGCCAGCTTCCTTTTTGATCATTCAGAACTGACTTGGCTCTCGACTCAAATTCCAGGCCCTGACTACATATGCCTCCCCTTTCTTCCACCACTGCCACTGTAGCTTAGCACCTGGTCCTGGCACCCACACTTTTTTCTTTTCTTATTCTTGACATCCCATAGTCCAGGCCAAAAAGTGAGTTTTGGGAAAGAAGGAGGAAAAAGAAGAGTATATCCCATAAATATCAGAAATAAGGTTGCAAAAACAAAAACAATTTAAATAAGGTTGCAAGCCATTAAAATTATATTTGAAAATTAGGGGTGGGAATGGGGAAGAGAAACCCTTTTCAGTACAGATTGGGCAGTACTCAGACTTACAAAACTTTTCTTTAGTTAAAGTTTGGGGAGCCTTGCTTGGCCCCTGTGATTCCCTATGACTGGATCCTATTGTCTTGGATACAGACTCACTCCCACTAGATCTGCAGATATGGGATTCATATACCTAGTACCTTGGACCAGACTGGCCCTGAGGTTTACAATCCCAGGTTCCCTTTTAGCCAACCAAGCCTATGGCTGGGATTTTGATGCCTCACCTCCAAACCTCCATCATCATTAGCTAATTCTCTTCCCACACCAAAGGGAAGTAGAAAATAACTCAAAAGATATTATTAGAGTTGCTCCCACTACCTAGGGGAAAAAAAAGAATAATTCAGCCCAACACCAAGTTTACCTCTAAAGTCCATTAAACAACCCCTTTTGCTTCCCAACCAAGAGCAGGAGATCAAGCAATTTAGCATCTAGCCGGGTCTGCTATGGGAAATCTAAGCGTTAAGCTGCTATGGGGTGATTAAAAATAGCTCACATTTCCTTTTTAAATTTTTTATAGAAAACTTTTATTTTTATGCCACTTTCATTTCCAAATATATCTCTCTTCCCTTCCCTACCCACTGAGCCATCCCTTGTAACAAAGGATAAAAAAGAAAGGGAAAAAAGGCAGTTCACCAAAACCAACCAATGCATTAACAGTATCTGAGAGTATCCGGAAATTTCCACGCCCATAACCCTCCACTTCTGCAAAAGAAGCAAAGAAAATATATTTTCTCAACCCTTCTTCAGGACTAAGCTTTGGTCATTATAATTACAGAGCATTCAGATGTTTTTTTTTGTTCTCACATTGGCATCATCATTGTCATTTTCTTAGTTCACATCTCATTGGTTCCTGACTCTTCCCAGCATTTCTGAATGCTTCATACTGTTGATCACAGCATACTGTTCCTCTATACTCATGTACCACAATTTGTTCAATCCTTCTCCGGTCAATGGGCATTTTTCTTCCCATTGCTTGCTGCCACAAAAAAAAAAAAAGAAAGAAAGAAAAGAAAAGAAAGACAATTGTTCTTATTTCTAAAGCATCAGAAGGTTCACAAAGCATTTCCCCTCTACAACAACCCAATGAGATACCAACATGATTAAACCCATTTTACAATGAGGAAATCTAGGCTGAAGTGAGGCAATTTGTTCAACCAAGCTGTGTTTGAACCCTTGTCTCCCAACTCCAACCCCCACATGCTCTCCATATACCACCCTGTCTCTGTAAGCCACTGGCATCTCTCCCTAAAAAGTAAACTAAACTACTCGTATAAATATATGATTATGAAAAACAGAAAAAGCTTCCATTGCATCAGTATGCCAGTCCTGATGGGGAAGACAAGACAGAAACCAAAGGTTTTCTTTGGATCTAAGGACTTATCCCTGGAAAGGATCTTTTATTGTTATCCAATCGAGTCCAATTCTTTGTGACCCCAACTGGAGTTTTCTTAGCAAAGGTGCTAGAGTGGTTTGTCATTTCATTTACCAGTGCATTTTACAGACAAGGAAACTGAAGCAAACAGGAATTGGGTGATTTGCCCAGGATCACACAGCTAATAAGTATCTGAGGCCAGATTGAACTTAGTCAAATTAAGACCCCACACTCTATCCACTTAGCTGCCCCAGGAAAGGATCTTGGGGATTACTGAATCCAACCCATCATTTTAAGTGGAGCCCAGAGAACTTAAGTGGCTTGGCCCCACGGTCATATTAGTAGTAAATGGCCAAATGAGAATTAAACCTAGGTCTTCTGATTCCAAATCCAATGCTCAGGGAAAATCTTGAGTTCTCTAGGCCAATGAAAAAGCCAGCAGCAGGATATCAAAACACTGACCAAAGAGTCTGAGACAAAGCTCCAGCCAGAAACCTTCGTCTCCCAGCTCCCTAACCAGGGGCATGTGTCCTAGTAGGGCTACGGGAGGGCCAGTTTCTAAAGAACTTGTCTCTGAATAAAGCAATGCATCTCCTGAGGGCATTAGGTGTTGGAGGGGAAGCTCACAGGTCACTGAGACCACATACTCCAAGAGCTGCTGAGGCTATCCATTCATTCATTTCAACAAATATTTACTGAGCGTGTGCTATGTACAAGACACTGAACCTGATCTCCAGCCAATCCGGAGGAACAGGGTGGACAAAAATGGAAGGCGCCATCTCTGGCATTCCTGTTCTTTGTGGGGAGTGGATGTTCCTCTAGCTCTCTCCCATCTTTGACCATTCACCTTGGCTTCTGGAAATGAAAGTAGAAAGCACCTTCTGTCTGATTACAAGCAAGGAAGAATTGGAGATTTTATCCCAGGCCAATCCTGGCATAGATCCAGCCTGGCTCCTTCTTGTCTCCCCTAGAGAAGGGGTCTCTATGTATGTAAAAGTGCTAAGAGTTGAGTGTCTGAGTGTCTGAGTAGGTGGGAAGCTAGAAAGCTGAGCGTCTGGGGAGTCAGGCGTCTGCCTATATGTGTGCTTCCCTTAAAAACATATTTAAAACACTAGACTCTTATCACTTCTACCTCCTGGGGTAGGCGAAGAAACAGGATCTCAGATGGATTTGGAGCCGGACCTTCCCTCTTGAAAAGAAGCAGATATGAGCAAGGATCCCATTTTTCATGTTCTGTACTGGGGCAAAGATCAGGGGAGAAAGAGCTGGTCAGCACTGGGTTGAAAAGGAACGTGAAGGAGAAAGTACCATACAGGGCCTAGGTGAGAAGGAGGAGGAGAGCTATGGAGATCTGAGCTTATCTCTTCAGCCCCAGTAAGAGAGAAAAAGGAATGAGAATTCTTTGTTCTCCATATCTCCAGAGAGATGACTTGGCCACAGAACCAGAAGGAGCTGCTCAGAAAGCTGCCTGATGGAGAGGAAGGGAGCTCGATTCAAACTACCCACCTGAGATGGCACCAGCCATTCTCCCCCTTATCCCCGAAGGGTCAGGGCCTGGCCAGAGTTGGAGATGACCTTCAACCTCTGAGAAGAGCCCCATTCTGAGAAAAACAGGTTATCCTGTAGTCAAAAGCCCATTCTTAGCTCTGTCCTTAGCAGTACCAGCTAGGAATCAGGCCAGTGCCAATGTGACAGCAGAGCTCTGCCCCTTGGAAAAGAGCTGATGAAAGAAGAGGGCCATGGAGGAACTCCATGAAGTTCTAAGCTGCTGGGATGTTGGTGGGGTTTAGGCTTGGGGTAGAAATGTCTCCCTGGGATTGTGGCATCCAAGAAGGGAATGGCCTTTTGGGCTAGGGGAGTGTTTTCAGCATCCCCTAAATTTCCAGGCCTGACACAGAGCCCTTGCTTCCCTGCCCACGTTCAGTTTCGCCCAGAGAGGGTAGTAGTTGTGCTCTTGGGTGTCAGCTCCAAGTCTGCCTGGGTACTTTAGTTTCTAAGGTTTGGGTTTTCTGCCTCCACTTGTACCACCACCTCCACACTTGCCAAATCCAGGCAGTCAGGCCCATTCTCCCTTTCTCTACTCCTCACCTCGTCAAGTGAGCTCATCTTTGTAAAGTGCTTAGCACAGCGCCTGGCGTGTCATAGTAGATGCCTAGGAAATGTTTGCTTGCCTGCTTCCTTCCTTCCTTCCTTCCTTCCTTCCTTCCTTTTCTTAGGTCAAGAACCCAAGTTGTTACAAAGATCACTCCAGAGTTCTAAAAGGGTACATGGCTTTTAAAAAAATAGTATTCACTAAAGAGAGGAATATATATTTGCCAAAGATACAAAAAGGGAGCTTCCGCTGAGGCTAAGTTTCAGGTTTCTTTGGGCCCTAATGAAATCTAACCAGAGATGTTCTGACTGGCCCAGATGCTGGGCGACTGAATATGTTGGGCTCATTCCATCCCAGAGTGTGATGCCAGGACCTGAATGGCAAGGGAGCAGGGTTAAGATTTCAGCTAAACTAAGACGAGCAATTATTTAACTAAAAAGTGCCATGAGTCAAAGGGGCAGCTGGGTGGCTCAGTGGATGCAGAGACAGGCCTAGAGATGGGAGGTCCTGGGTTCAAATTTGACCTTAGACAATTCCTAGCTGTGGGACCCTGGGCAAGTCACTTGACCCTCATTGCCTAGACCTTGCTGCTCGTCTGCCTTGGAACCAATACTTAGTATTAATTCTCAGAGAAAAGGTAACAGCTAAAAAAAAAAAAGACATTGAGTTGGCCTAGATTAGCGGGCTAAGGCATGGAAGGAATTAGCAGCTGACAAGGGTCCAGGCAGGGTCCAAAGTTTAAGAAATCAGTGGTGCTGGCCTAAATGATCTCCCAAGTCTTCTTGCAACTGTTTTTTTCTTTCAATTCTGAAATCCATCACAAACCCAAGCTAGAAGACTGAGGAACAAAGCATCGGGGACTTAAGCCAGAGAATCTGGGGGAAGAGAGGTCAGAATCTAGAAAGGAGCCATATAGGTAATAGGCACAGAGGACCAGAGGTAACAATGGGGCTTGATTCTGGACTGAAAACTTCCCAAACTAAGAGTCCACCACCTAAGCTTCTTGCCCAAGGCCAGAGCTGGTTTCATTGTCAAACAAGCTTGGACAAAGGTCTTTGGCTGGCCAATATCTTTGGCACAGAGTAGATTTGGCTTATTTCAAAGGTTAAGACAAGTGGAAATGCTTGGCTGGCATGGGGAAGTAAAGGGCAGAAAGCCAGGGAGCTCCTAATACCAAAGCCTGGTTCCTCTCCTTGTTCAATCCATCTCTAGGCTATGTCGACTAAGGCAATCTTCAGACTGGTACCGGTGCCTCCGTAGGCTCCCTGACCAGCCTCTGCCTCCCTTGCATCCTTGCTATCAGCTTTATAAGCAGCCGTTTGTCTCTTCCTCACCTCTCATTCTAGCTTTGGGTCTTTCCCCATGGCATCCTCTCTCTGCATTTACCAGCCCAAGACTGACCTCCTTTTTGGTCCTGAAATAGCCGGTTCTTCTTTACCCTCCTGCTCAGGCTCTTTTCCCTGTTAGTAGTCTGGTCACTGGCTTCTTCTGGCTCAGAGCTCCCTGGCAGAGATGGGGGGGACGAGGGTAAATATCCTGGGCCTCACCTTGTCTCTTTCTCAACTTCCTGCACATTCTCCTGGATCCTAAGACAGACCTGGATGGGGTCTTAGTAGTCATCTAGTCCAACTCCTTTGTTCCGGGGAATTCCCATGATTTCATTAGTATCAGAAACTCTCTATCCCAAAACAGCTTGGTGCTTGCACTGCAACTTAGAAGCCTTAGAGAATTGCCTGGGGCTCTGAAAGGTTAAATTCCTCACCTATGGTCCTACAGTATGTGTCAGGCAGGATTTGAGGTTGATTGGATGAAATCGGTTCCAAGAAGGAGTGATTTTCCCAAGGTCAAACTCAAATTAAGTTCATTCCAGTGGCAAAGTGAAAATTGTTCAAATCCCACCCCCCTGCCAGGAAAGGGATGCACGTGAGACCTATTCTCGGAGAGGGCCAATGTGAATTTGTTTTAACATTTTGCTTTCTTACAAAGTTCTTGTTTCTTAAATGCAGGAAAGTATGAGAGAAAATAAATGTTTTCTCATTGAAAAAAATTCAATTTTTTTTAAGTAAAGCAGAGGCAGTTAGCTAGTAAAGAGAACTCCAGGCCTGGAAGTGGAAGAACCTAAGTTCAAATCTGACCTGAGACACTGCCAAGCTGTGTGACCTTGGGCAAGTCACTTAACCTTAATTGCCTAGTTCTGGCCTTCTATGCTTCTGTTTTAGAATTGATAAGACAAAAGGAAAGGGCTTAAAAAATGTTCAATCTGGAGCCAGGAGAGACAGGGCACTTACTAGCTATGTGACCCCATACCAAGTCACCGGAGCCAATCTCTTCATTATGTAAAATAGAGGTAATATCATCACACCAGCTCCATCAGGAGGGAGTCGTGATGGAAGTGTTTGTGAATCTTAGCACCCCGTGGCTGGCTAGGTGAGGTAGCACCAAGCGGCCGAAGCTGGATCCAGAAAAGGTCCCGGCCTGAGCTCGAGGCCTGGGCCATGGCCACTACGCCACGCTGTCCCTCATCGGCGGGTGCCAGGACCAGCTTCTGGTGCTCACGAGGCCTTGCGGAGCGACGTCCTCATGGGAAGAGGCTCTTCCACGTCTGGTTCCCAACCCTCAGAATCTGCACTCTGCAGCAGCTCTCCCAGGCAATGGTGCGATGGGCGGGAATGCAGGGGGAACCCAGCTCTGACCACCCTGAGCCACATGCCCTCCTGCCCCCAGGGACCCACTGCTCGGTGCCCGTGGCCCAGTTTCACTTGGCTCTGGGTTGAATTCAGCTAAAAGGCAAATTAAGGATCTCTGCCCCTCCACGGCCTGACTCTACCTCTCCTTAGCACCAGGCCCAGATGGTGAGGGATTCATGCGAGGGCAGGCATGGCTACAGGAAGGCTTGGTGCCAGGGCAGGGGAGGTTTCTGTCAGGGCGGGGGTGGCTATCAGCGCAGGCTGTGCCAGGAGATGGGGCAGAGGGCCCAGGCACCCCAGGTGGCATCTCAGGAAAGGAAGTAACAGTTGCAGTGCTGGGGAGGTGCCAGTTACCCCAGCACGGGGCACGGAACTAAGCCAGTGGCACGCAGGGCTAGGGCAGGCGCCAGGGCAATCAGCGGGTACAGGTGGCGCATGGATGTGGGGGCGGCTGAGCCAGGCCAACATTCCCATAGATCCTGAGTGGGGCCTGAAGTCTGCTGGACAGGCTGGACCCAGATAACAAGTCTCTGCTTTATGAGGACAGACAGACAAATGAATAGCCACAGAAATGATTCCCCAGGTGAGAAGAGAAGCAGCTGGTCATGCGGGCTCAAAGACGGCCAAACAGACCTGGCAGACAGACAGAGAACTCCAGGGTCCACGTCCCAGAGCTGCCAAAGGCCCTCTCTGCCTTCTGCATCCTCCCCAGCCTGTCCCCACCTTCTTCCTTACCTTCACAATTGTTCTGTAACCTGAGGGGCTGAGTCCCTCCCCTATACTGGGGATGTAGTTAGAGAGGGGGTACCCCTGGGAGCATAGATCTGAGGCTAAGAGGAACTCTGAAGACCATCTAATCTAACCACCTCATTGACAACAAAGCGATGTGAGACCCAGGACATCAAGTATTTATCCCTGGGTCGCACAGTAGGTGGCAAAGCCAGGACTCAAACTTAGGTTCCTTACTCCAAATCCAGCACATTCCCCACCATACCATGTTGTCTTATCAGCAAAAGGGGAAGCAAAAAGAAGCAGGGCTTCATTGGCCAGCCAGGGGAAGTGAGAGGCCAGAGAAGAGCCATGTACAGCCTTTTGCTGTGCCTGGAATGTCGCCGAGGCCAGGATGGAGCCAAGGGGGCTGGGTACCCCACTATGGGGATGCCAAGATCTGTCTTGTCCTCTAATTATCTCATATTTCTGAATCAAGTCTCCTCCAAAAGACAGTACGCTCCTGAAGGGCAGAAATCACCTCTGTTCCTTCTCTGCCTTTCCCACTGCCCCAGAGGCTTTCTGTGAAGTCTGGAAACACAGCGACCATCCGGATCTCCCTTTTCTCTCAAACTGGTATGGGCACCATGTTCCCCTCTTCAGCAAATTCTATGCTCCATTCAGATGTCCAGACACACAGGATTTCAGAGTTGGAAGGAACTTACAGGAGTATCTTGTCCAACACAGCTGCATGAGAATCCCATCTCCTTCCCCACCCCAACGTATCCCACGAGCAGTCGGCCATCCTTTGCTTGGGCACCTCAAGGGGTGCAGAGCCTACTCACTCCTCAGGTAACCCTTTGGGCATCTCCAGTCACTAGGAAGTTTCTCCTTCTACAAAGCCTCATCTACTGCTTTGCTACTTCCAGCCACTGCTCCAGATTCTACCCTTCAACATCACACAGAACCAGTCTGCTTCCTTTCCTACACAAAGAATTAAATTCGTGTCTCCCCTCTTCTTCTCCTCTCCAGGCCGAACATCCCCAATTCCTTCAAGCAATCCGCATATAGCATGATCTCAAGGCCCTCTCTCTCTGGTCACCTTCCCCTGGGCACTCCCCAGCTTTTCAATGTCCTTTCAAAAATACGGCAGCCAGAGCTGAATGCTGTTGTCTCCCTAGTCCTGGCTTCTATGCTTCTGAATCCCCTGATCATGCCCAGAACTTTCTTACCTCTACCACTCTGTCCATCTCTTTCCTTATGCCCTGGATGCTCTGAATTCTTAAAATCTTTTTTTTTAAACCCTTCCTTCTTAGAATCAATACTGTGTATTGGTTCCAAGGCAGAAGAGCAGTAAGGGCTAGGCAATGGGGGTTAAGTGATTTGCCCAGGATCACACCACTAGGAAGTGTCGGAGGCCAGATTCGCACCTAGGACTTCCCGTCTCTAGACCTGGCTTTCAATCCACTGAGTCACTCAGCTGCCCTCTGAATTCTTGAAATCTTAATGCAAATACCACTTTCTCCAAAAAGGCTTTGCACCTCTCCCCTAAAACACCCTTCTTCTGCCTCAACCTTCACAGAGCAATTTATTCTATACTTCTATAGTGCATTTACCATGGAATATTGTGAATTATAATTATGTTGCTGTTGCCCCTCTCTCGGTTGTAGATTCCAGGGATCTGGATTCTAGCTAGTTCTTAAATCTGTCATTTCTAGAATATGAGTTCCATAAGGAAAAAGACTGGGATCTTATCTAAACTTTGTAAGTGGTGTTATTCAGTCGGTATCTGACTCTTTGTGATTCCATGAACTATACTGTGGATGGCATTTTCTCGACTAAGATACCAGCATGGTTTACCATTTTCTTCTCCAGTGGATTAAGGCAACCAGAGGGTTAACTGACTTGTTTAGGGTCACAGTAAGTGTTTGAGGATAAATTTGAACTCATGTCTTCCTGACTCTAAGCCCAGCACTCTGCCCACTACTGTACCATCTAATCTTTATAGCTCACTCAGCATGCTCTGCATGCAGTAGATGCTTGATAAACATTAGCTGAATGAAAGGAAGAAGGACTGAATGAATGACCCCTGCTAGGTGGTTTGCATTCTCTAGTATGAGGGGAAGAGTGTATTCCATGGTATAAAGGAAATTTGGTGGCCCACATCCAAGAGGCCTGATTTCCAGTAGAAACTCTGACACTTTTAATTGTAAGTCATTGTACCTCCATGAGCATCAGTTTCCATATCTGTAAGTTAATTTTAATTAACTTAATAATAGGATCTTAGAAGTCATCTAGTCCAACCTCTTATTAGTTAATTAAATCAGTTGATTTAATTAATTGGTCTCTAGACCCAACACTCCAACACCTGTAAATTTATTTTAATAATTAATAATCATTCTGGATAATGCTTGCATTACCTGTCTCCCAAGACTGTGAGGAAAGTGCTTTGTTGAAAAGAAAAGAAAGAAAAATCATTATGTAAATATGAAACGTTAGCAGTAATAACAGAAGAATCTGGAGCAAGGAGATGGGGAGTGAGAGTGCAGTTTACAAGTAGGTTACCCCACTGCCAGCTAAGCGCTTGGCATCTCTTGGGTTCCATTTAGTAGAATCACCACATCCCCTTATGAATCTGGGGTGGGCCCTTGGGCTCTATTCAATCTTCCAAAAAGAAGCTGCATTTCCTATGTGAGGGAATAACCTGGTGTGAGGAATGATCACAAGTCACCAAGAATCTATAAGTCTGGGGCTCATTAGCTGGAGTTTTAAAAGAGGTGGCCTGGGATGATGAGGATCTGTAAATTCTATCTCGTGGAAGGAACAGAATGTTTAGTATAGAGAAGAGACTTAGAGGGACGTGACATCCATCTTCAGAGAGATGCAAGACATGGAAAGAATGTTCCATTTGTGGTCAGAAGGTCTGGGTTCAAATCTCAGCTCCACTCCCTACACTGTGACCTCTGGGCTAGAGGGTTCTCATCTGTAAAAATGAGGGCATTGGATTAAATGATCTCTATGATCCCTTTGACTTTAAATCCCCTGGTTCTACTCTGCTCTCTTGGGGAGGAAGGATTAGCCTAAAACTATGTTGTCCAAGAAAGCAGGACTTGGACCAGTGAACAGAGCTCCAGGATAAGGCATTTCCGTACTGGAAACAAGGCTGGAAAACTGTGTGGCCAGCACACAGGGGCCTTGGAGCTTTCCCTGTGACAGTGTGACCCAATTTGCCTAACAGTTAGCCTAGATCATTGCTGAGCTCCTTTCCAACCCAGAAAACCCACATTACAAGCCTTCACAACACAGGATTTGGAGTTAGATGGAAATGTAGACACCATTGGAGGGCAACTAGGATGAGAAATGGTCTCCAGATAATCTCCTAGAAAGATTGGCTGGAGAAATTGGGTATATTTCCTTTGGAGAAGAGAAAATTGGGGGGACACAAGAGCTGTCCCTGAAGGGCCAAACGAAAGAGCAATTAGAAGCAGTGTACAAAAGCTGCAAAGAGGGAGATTTAGGCTAGGTGGGGCAGTGGGTAGAGTACTGAGCTTGAACTTAGGGAGAATCATCTTTATGAGATCAAATCTAGCCTCAGACACTTACTAGCCATCTTGGCAAGAACCTTGGCAAGTCACTTAATCTGGTTTGCCTCCGTTCTTCATCTGTAAAATGAGCTAGAGAAGGAAATGTTAAACTCCTCCAATATCTTTGCTAAGAAAATCTCCCAAAATGGGGTCACAGAGTTGGAAACAACATAAGGGAAAACTTCCTAATAATTGCCATTCAAAGGTATTTTGAAGAACGTATTGCCTTCACAGGTGAATTACCTCTGATGGTGGACAGCTTGGGTTATGGTAGAGGAGATTTTTTTTAGGTATGGATTAGATTAGGCAAGCACTGAGGGTCCTTCCAAATTAAAAATTGGGTGATTTGGGGATTTAGAGCCAAAAGAACCTCAGAGATCATTTGGTCCAACTGTATTATTATATAAAAGTCAATCACAAAATGGTCATCTGGAGCAACCCCCTCATTTTACTGTTGAGGAAACTGAGGCCCAGTGAAGTCAAGAGACTTAATTGAAGTCATACAGGTAGTAAATGGCAGAACTGGGATTTGAACTCAGGTCCTCTGTCTCTAGATCCAACGTTCCAACATTCCAACATTCCACGTGATTCTAAATCCATTGTTCTTTCTACTGAAGCTTAGTAATACTCAATACTTAATAATACTCAAGCACAATACTATGCCAGGGGAAGAAGTATTTCCCAGGGTTAAAAATGTAATGCATTAAAAATAAGGTTAGAAAATGTTTTTCATTGTTCACTACTTTACCCTCCCTTGCCTTGATGCCTCCTGAGGCTTCTTAAAAGAAAACTCTCCACGGAAGCAGAACGTATGTTTTCTTCTCTCAAAATATTTCCCCGTATCTAGTAAAAGCACACACAGAAGACTTCTACCAACCAGGTCTCGGGAAATGTTTGTTGTTGTCTTGCATTAGAGTTGGCGTGGTAGTGATGACTATTTGGAAGGGCAAAGAAGCTTTCTCCCACAGAAAACATTTATTAAGGGTTTATTATGTACTTCAGAAGCTTGTGCACAAACTTATTGGGAGGAGGATGAGAAGCAAGACAGTCAATGTGGGAGAAGGTGGTACGCTTGCTCCAGAAGCAGAGGTTCAAATCCCACCTCTGATTCTTAATATCTCAGTGACCCTGGGCAAGTTAAACATCACCACCCCCTCCTCGATTCGGTTTCTTCATCTGCAAAGTGAGAGGGTTAGACTAGGTGGCCACTGAGATCCCTTTCAATTCTAGATCTGTGATCAACTATGATCTCCAATTAGGATCTGACATTTAAGACATGGGGGTGGGGGGCAGGGGGCAGCTAGGTGACTCAATAGATAAAGCACCAATCCTAGAAACTGGGTCATGGGTTCAAATGTGGCCTCAGACATTTCCTAGCTGTGTGACCCTGGGCAAAGTCACTTAACCCCCATTGCCTACCCTTACCACTCTTCTGCCTTGGAATCAATATACAGTATGGATTCTAAGGCAGAAGGTAAGGGTTTGGGTTTTGTTTTGTTTTTTTAAGAGTTATGAGAATATACCTCTCTTTGTTCTTTGCAAGAGTGGAAGACTAGGTTGGAGCCCCACATTTAATGTCAGACTTGGTTGATGAATTAATGTTGTCCCCCACCTTTTATTCTTTATAATAAGACCACTCTCCAAGAGGGAGAGGAGGGTCATACTGGGAAATATAGGTGATATAAAAAGAAAATATATCAATATTTTAAAGTAAAGCAAGCCAGGGTTCCCTCCCTTCACCCCTCTCCTACCTCCTCAATTCATTCTAAACTCCAACTGGAGCTGCTCCATGGCCGGCTTTACTTTAAATCCTTAGCTTAACACTTTGTTGACAGGTATCAAAGTACTTCGTTGTCCACTAGAAAGACAGAAACACAATTACCAGGTCATCTAGGCTTTTTAAAAGGGGTTCCCAAATAGATCTCTGAAGAACTGCTGCAAGAGCACCATAGATTGCAGTAGGCCTGTTCTGTGGGAGACCCCTAGAAAAGTTTAAACGAGGAGAGGGGAGAGAATAAGCATTTTATCTAGCATCTACTATGTACCAGGCACTATACTAAGCACTTTACAAATAGATATTACCTTATTTGATCTTCACAATGATCCTTCCAATGCTATCTCCATTATTTATTTGAGGATACTGGGGCAATCCGTGGTTAAGTGTCTTACCTGGAGTCACACAGATAAGAAATGTCTGAGGCTAGATTTGAACTGGGGTCTTCCTGCCTCCAGGCTCAATACTCCATCTACTGTGTGACCAACCACCCCTGGAGCGCATAATCTAACATTAAGTATTAGTATTCATTATACAACTAGGTGGCTCAATGGATAGAGCCATGAGCCTGCAGTCTTGGAAGACCTGAATTCAAATTCAGCCTTAGACATTTCTTACCTGGGCAAGTCATGTAACCTCTGTTTGCCTTAATCTACTGAAGAAGAAAATAGCAACCACACTAGTATCTCTGCCAGGAAAACCCCATGGCTAGCCCCATTCTGAACAACAATTCATTATTCAGCTTCTTCCAAGAAGTGACACATCCATATTAAGTCCCAAAATTTTGTATTATCTTAGGAGACAACCTTTGTATGTAAACCAACCTTCACCCCAACACTCTCACACTCATTCTCTCATTTTCTCTCATTCTCTTTTTCTCTCACTCATTCTCTCATTCTCTTTCACTCTCATTCTTTCTCACTCATCCTTTCATTCTCACTCTCGTTCTCTGTCATTCTCTCTCTCTCCCTCTCTCTCTTTCTTTTCTTCCACCCCCCCCCAAAGAATCCCTTCCATGAGAATAGATGATGTAGGGAGAACAGAGCACTGGAATCCAGAGACATCTGTAGAATGAAGGGGTGGAACTAGACCAATCTCTGAGGTCTCTTACAACTCCTAAGTTCTGTGATGGTGAGCCCTGGTCCCAGCTCTGCTACTTACTTGGATAACTCACTTAACTTCCCGAGCCACGGTTTGTAAAATAGGAATAATAAAATTTTCACTCTCCAAGCCAATGACTCCACTGACTTCACAAGCTTATTGTGAGAATCAAATGAGCCAATGTTCCTAAAAGACTCTGGATTTAAAAGAGGTATATAAGTGTGAGCTATTATACAATTGAATCTTTCAGGGCTGTCTCTTTCCACAAATAGTAAAATGCATACAACTAGCCAGATAAAAACAAAACAAAAAAAAACCCCATAAGTTTCTTATGAAAACCGTTGGCAAATAGTCATCCGACTTCAACTTAAAATCCTCCAGTAAAAGGTTCACACTGGCTATTCGTGCCCAACCTGTGGCAGAGCCTTCCAAGCTCATATGGGTCTGATTAGCCACAGTCAGACACACTGTTCATTGATGTCACAGTGATGTCACTTTGGTCCTCTTTGAATATGAAAGACAACAACCCAAATTGTCCAGTGATGGGCTCCTCCCTGGGGGTTTCACCTGAGGTATCATTTTCCACTGGAAATAGCTGTAGTTATTAGATGGCTTTTCCTTCCACTGAGCCCAAACCTACCTCCCTTAACTTCCAGCCACTTATTCTAGTTTTGCCCTCTGAAGCCAAGAACAAAGAGTCTAATTCCTAGGCCACATGACAACCCTTCCAAGTATGTGAGGCTATCACATTCTCTGCGTCTCATATTCTACAGACCAAACATCCCATGTGCCTTCACAGGTATGTGGAACCTCCACCATGGAGCTAGAATGAGCATTTCTTTACACTTGGATAAGGCAATGCTTAACCCAAGGACCTCAACCTCAAAGGAAGAATTATAGACCAGAATAGCCTCAGGCACTTACTGCCCTGTACAAGTCACTTAACCCCATTTACCTCAGTTTCCTCATCTGTAAAATGTGCTGCTGAAGGAAAAGGCAAACCATTCCAGTACCTGTGCCAAGAAAATCCCAAATGGGGTACAAAGAGTCAGACATGACTGATATGCCTAAACAAAAACAACAAAAACAACAAAAGCAGTAGATAAGACATTCCCAGTGGTGGTATAGGCAGCTAGGTAGCACAGTGGAGAGAGGCCTGGGAGACCTGTCTCAAATGCTCCAGCCTCAATTCTCCCATCTGTAAAACAGAGATTATCAGCCAACAGTCAGTCAATAGATATAGATATTTATTAAGATTATTAAGATAATAGATATTTATTAAGTACTTACTATGTGCCGGGGATTTGAAGGCAAAAATATTCCTTGCCCTCATGGAATATGTAAAGTGGACATCATATAATTATATATCAACAATATGTATTGATAATTTGATAGCACCTACCTCAAATAGTGGTTCTGAGGATCAGATCAAATGCAATTATAGATACTAACCTTAAAGCACAATGTAAATATTAGCTTTTATTACCTCTCCCAGCATTCTCTACATTTCAGGGCCTCTTCTTCCATTCCCTGAGAGCCCTCTTTATTGGTAGATGTGTACTTCTGTACCCCCAGCGCCTAGCTTGCTGATACTATTGTAAAAAGGAATTGCTGTGACTTCATTCAGCCCTCCACTCCTAATCAGGCACTCCAGGTCTCTAAGGGAGGCTCTGAGAAGCCACTATCTCCCCCCAGCTCTCTCCCACTCCCACCACCCACCAGTGCCTGGTTTCCTCTTTAAGGCCCCAGCTACAGAGGGAGACACAAGTCTGCCCAAGGTCAGGATGACAGTGAATTGCAGAGTGAGAGAGGCCTTTTACATACCTCCCGGCTCCTCATCCAGACTTCTTTCCATCACTGCATTCATCCTGATCTCCCCCTCCACGGAACAGGTCTGGCCTGGTTCCACTGCCTCATGATCCCTGTCCCACCCAAGGGCTCAGTACCTTCTTGTCCCTCTTTTTAAAACAAAAAACCCTTTCCATCCTAGTCACAACTCTAAGACAGAAGGGTAAGGGCTGAGCAATAGGGGTTAAGTGAATTGCCTAGGATCACACAGCTAGAAAATTCTCTTTAGGCCAAATATGAACCCAGGTCTTCCAGATTCTAGGCCTTCCTTTCTTCATATTAAACCTAAGCCATCTGAGGCAGGCAACAGTTCCATCCTCATAGGAAGAGGGATCAGGTCCAGATGCCACCCATCCCTTGTTTGAAAATAAATCTTTATTTTGAACTTTATTAAAAGCAATGCAGTGCCCCAAAGAGTGGTGTTAAATGTTGTCTGAAGTATAAAATCTGTGTTCTAACATATATAATAACTGCCAGGAGTACAGTACTCTTGTTGATCTTGTATTCAGTCAGTCCTTTAAAACAATGGACAATAAATGAATGAACACGTTAAAAAAAATTCTTCTCAAGGAGACAGAAAATCTTAGAATCTCCAAGTAGGGCAGAAATGGAGAAGCCATCTGATCTGGGCCAGGGCTGACCGAGGAGGCCCTCTGCAGCACACTCAGCCTCAGGACCGGGGAGCAGGACCAGAGGCCTCCCACTCTCCCCAGTAGACAACAACTTGGTTCCTGTCCTACCCATTCTGAGCCCAGCACATTTCTGTACCACTCTCCTTGCTCTCTCCCCCCAAATGGCCAGATTCTCTTTAGTTCCATACTATTCACAGCCCAGGGAGGAGTTCTGTTCCCCAGGCTGTCCCCAAAACTAGTTATCTCAATACCCTCTTCTTCCTAATGAGGTCCTTGTAGCCAAACCTCTGACCTTAATGTCTGTGGCAAAGGTGCCAGGAATCCTTAATGCATTTCACCGTGAACCCCAGTAGTTTTATATTATAACCCAGCAGTCACCAGGTCATCCTTCCCACAGTGAATCTCAGAATCCCCTCAGGGTGATTTCTCAGAGGCCTGGCTTAGTGATGGACTTTCCCATCCTTCCTGATTCTTGGGGTTGGAGCCAGATGAATGGGGTTTAAGTTTTGGTTCTCACACAGGCTATGAAACTGAGCAAGCCCTAACTCTTTAGCCTGTTTCCTCATCTGCAAAATAGAGTTCACAGGTACTGCCCACTATAGAGGGGGGCTGCAAGAAAAGTGTTTTGTAAACTTCTTAGAACTAGACCAACGATTTTATCTCCCCAGAAACATGTTGTCAGTGGGGTGGTGAAGTCCTCTTCCTAAGGAAGCGCTGAGGTGGAGGGGTAACTTGAACTTCCCTTCTCTATCCTGTCTGGGCTGCCTCCAGACGGATGTCTTTTCTCTCAGAGCAAGAATGGTTATGTGCCCAGCCTCCCCCAAAGCCCTCAAAAATACTAAACCTCCATTCTTTTTTGAATTACAAAAATGTAAACCCTTAATTTCTGTCTTAGTAACACCTCGAAGACAGAACGGCAAAGGCTAGGCAAATAGAATTGTGTCTTGCCCAGGATCACACAGCTAGGACGTGACTGAGGTTACATTTGATCCCAGGACCTCCTGACTCCAAGCCTGTGGCTCTAGCCACTGTGCCACCTACCTGCCCCTAATCCTCCATTCTTAAAAAGGAACTTAAGTCAATTAGCAGGAGCTAGAGTCAAAAGTAAGCCAGAGAGGCCTCTGGTTATCCTGGCTGATAACAAATCTCAGCTGTCATCTCCAGCCCTCAATCTC
Organism: Gracilinanus agilis; assembly: GCF_016433145.1. Taxonomy (NCBI): domain Eukaryota; kingdom Metazoa; phylum Chordata; class Mammalia; order Didelphimorphia; family Didelphidae; genus Gracilinanus; species Gracilinanus agilis. The sequence continues at coordinate 165,419,846 of NC_058130.1, forward strand.
CCCTGTAGTCTAAACCAGTACGTGTAGAATGAATGAAGGCCACTTGGCTTCAGGACGGCTCGGCTCAGCTGGAAGAGCAAGAGGAATTAGACAGATGGAGATGCCCAAGGACCCCTGTCACCTCTCTTCCCCACTCACCTCTTCACCCATCTTTCTGATTGATTTACAGGAGAAGAAGGGGCAGGAAGTGAAGAGAGGCCCAGAGGTGGAAATCGCCAAACTGGACAAACTGCTGAACCTCGTGAGGGAAGTGAAGCCCACAAACTGAACTAATTTAGCCTGGTCTGCAGCGCTTTCCCAACCTGACCCAGAGGGCACTTTCTATGCCTTGGGCAACCCCTGTCCCCAGCCTGGCCTCCAGCAGGCTGTCCCTGAATTTGAGGCCAGACATACCTTCCTCTTTCAGCCTTCTGGCCTGCACCACAGGCAGTATTCATGCCCTGAACCTTCCCTGCTCCGACCCCCTCAGTCACTATACCCCTGATCTCCTTCGCCTGAACTGAGGGAAATGTAGATGTGGCTGGGTGGGGCTCTTAATTACCCCCTCATTCTAGATATAGAGAAGGCCCCAGACCACTGGCCCTGTAACCCTTAGCACCCTCCTGGACAAATAAACAGGTTTCAGAGCTCCCTGCCTTCGAGGTTCTTTGCCCTGCCCAGACATAGACACCGTAAGAGACAGCTGAACCACAATGCAGTTTATTGTTCAGTAAAAACAGAAGTGGGACCCTGGGAGAGGGCACAGATGTACCCTCCTGGGTTATTGCAATGGCTTTGCCCAGGCTGGTCTGCCCACCCACTAAACAGGTCTGGGGTGGGATGGCACAACTCCCTGCCCCGTGAACCCTAGTGCCAGCAGCTCCCTTGAAGAGGCTGAGGAAGAGGCCCCACCAGCCTCAGGACCCAGAAGCAATTCTAGAGTGCTCCAACTCTCCCCAACAGGGAATAACTTGGCTCCTGTCCCACCCATTCCCAGGGGCCAGCTCCTTCTGTTCTGGCTAGCTCCTGTGCTTCCTGCCCCAAAGTGTAGATAGCCTGACCCCAGACCCCTCCATTCCTTCCACCTTTTGCCTCTTGCTCACTCACAGGCTCACTCGGGCCTCAACCCAGGAGGGGACAGCCAACTCGGGAGGCATCAGCCCCATGGGGGGTGTAGACATGGGAAGAAGGAAGTCAAGGGTGCCTTGGACCTCTCAGGGGGCCAGCCCATGGCTCATGGGAGGCAGAAAAAGCAAACAGGGAGGTCCTTCCTCGCCTCTTGTCCTTCTAGGTCCTCGGAATCCTCCTTCCATAGGGACTCATCGGTCTTGGCAGGCTAGCCTATCCCAGGATGTCAGGGCTGCAGGAGATGGCTGCCCTCGTGCCTGGGCTGGGGCTCCTGGGGCTGCTGGGGCTGCTGGGGCTGCTGGGTCTCCTGGGGCTCCTGGGTCTGCTGGGGCTGTTGGGTCTGCTGGGGTTCCTGGGATGTAGGCGACTTCTTAGTGCAGGTACACATGGGATGTGCCAGGCAGGCCCGGCACACAATGGTACAGAGCAGCAGAAGCAAAAGGGCAACAAGCCCATTGAAGGAGATGGCGATGATGGCCCCAGTGGAGAGTCCCGCCCCCATCGCAGGATAGGGGCTTCCTTTATCCCCCACATGCCACCATGGGCAGCTCAACCCCAGGGCCCCAGCCCATCCCTGGGGACTTGGCAGCAAAGAAGGAGGCACTAGAGGAGGGCCCAAGGCAGCCGGAGCCCAGGGATCCAAGGAGCAGAGAAGTGCCGTCCCTCGACGATGTCCCACTTACTACTCCTGCCCTGCGAGAAGCTCTCTTGGCCTGGGTTTGGAGGGAGGCAGAATAGAAATCTCATTAGCCAATGTGACCCCAGGCCTGGGACTGGAATGGGGAATGTTTCCCTAGTCGGACTCCAAGGCTCCCTACCCTATCACTAACTTCTACCACCATCAGGGAGAGTAATACAAGAGAATACACTTTTTTGCCCGAGAGAAGCCCCTTCCTTAGCTAAATCCAAAGCATAGGATGTGGATCTCGGGGAACTAATTTGAACTGGGTTTGAATCCAAGCACCTTTACTACATGATCTTGAGGAAAGTCACTGCCCCATGTGGACCACAATTTATTTAGTGAGGCTGGTCTTTCTAGCTATGACTAAATTTATTTATGGGAAGTTGGTGGAAAAGCAAAATTGGAAGTTCTGGGGTCCTCATAATTGAGTACAGAGATTATCTGACCCTGACCACTGCTTCTCAGGCACACCCTCAGCATCCATCTCCAGGGATATGAGGAAACCCAGCCAGGAACAGACCACAGAGATCATAGTTCAAACACCTATCTCTGTTCTATATCTTGGCCCACTCTGGTACTGGGGCCACAGGTAGGCCCTTAGAACTAGGGAACAGATGGTAGAAGGGTGATTTCTGGAATAAATGGCAACATTCAATTTTCCCAGCTTGGGGCCTTGCTGGGCCACCACCATATTTGCCTTTTTCCTGAATCTCCCCCTGCCTTAATAATCCAGGCTACTGAATTAGTGTGGGGGGGGGGGGGGGGGGGGTGGGAGTGGCCCTGCTGAGCAGCTCTTAGGAGATGGGACTCCTTCCAGGTGAAGTATAATGAAAGAGCATCAGAAAAGACTGGGGTGAAGGTAGTGAGAAAATCATCTCACATGGACAATCAGATAATAAAAATGCACATACATATTTATAGAGGAAAACAAATCCACCACCCCACCTCTGGGGCCCTCTCAGAGTTCTCAAACACTCCTAATTTAACTCAGTATTGGGGGTTGGGAGAGGGGGGCACAGGTAGTAAAGGAAAGCAAAGGAATCAAGTCTTCCCCAAGAGTAGGCTCCTTACACCAGTGCACGCTTATATATGAGAATATATCCATCTTTGGGGGGGAGGGAGGGGAGACAGGGACAGGTAAGCTGTGGCCAAAGGACCTTAAGAGGCTAGAGAAATGCAGCTCTAGGACTAGACGAGAGAAATGCACTGATCTCAGCAAGGAGCACATGGTCAGGATATGTTCTATGACCTATGGCCCAGGGGCACCAGGGACATGGGAGGGACAGCTGCTTCTCCAAAGTGGCCGGCCCTGTAAGGGTCCAGGACGCCCCTGCAAGTACCCCTTCCTCCAGTATATTCCCTTTCTCCCCAGCGTGAAGGGGCCCTTCCCCGGACAAGGGTGGGGATGGGGGGTGGGCGGCCCCAGTCCAGAGGCACGGCTAGGGGATCTATTCTCCCTCCCCTACAGCAGGGAAATAGAAACACCCAGATGCCCACTAGACGTTTCCTACCTCCGCATCTTTCCTTGGGGTCCAGGCCCCCAGTTAGTGCCTCTGCCCAGGCCGGCCGGAGGAAGTGGGCGTTGCGCGGGGGGGAGGGGGAAGAGGGAACAGCCGGAGGGGCTGCCATTTGGGGTTGCATGCAGACCCACGCGAGGAAACTTTACAGGGGTCAGGGTGAGGGATGTGCAGGTGGGGTCGGTACCTGGGTCCTGAGTGCGGCGCCTCGAGGCCGGGGTCGGGGCTCCGGGGATGCGCTGCTCCGAGGCCGCCGTGGGGGCCCGCCGGGCGGCGGCTTGTCCTCCTCCGGCTGCGGGTCCGGGCGCGGCGCGCTCTGGGGCCTCGCCTCGCTGGGAGCTGCTCCAGCCTAGGCTCCCTCCCGTGAAGCCTTCGTCACGCGGCGCCGCCCGGAGCCCAGAGCCCAGGGCTGCTGGGTCTGGGGCTCGGGCTCCGGCCGCGGCTGCGGCTCCGACTCCCGCGGCTGCAAAACAGCAACGAACCCCGCCCCCAGTCGCCTGGCCCGGCCCGGCCCGGGCACTGGAGCCGGGTAAAAGCCCCCCACGCGCGCGCGCGCGCGCGCCGCCGCCACCGCCGCTGCTTCGCCATTGGCTGAGCCGCACAGGGGACCATTCTCATTGGCCGGATTTTGGGGAGGTAGGCCGCCCAGAAGCCCCGCCTCCCTCCCCGCCTGTGCCCCGCCCCCCTC
>NC_058130.1:165428151-165445733 GCF_016433145.1 Gracilinanus agilis
CGAGGCCGGGGTCGGGGCTCCGGGGATGCGCTGCTCCGAGGCCGCCGTGGGGGCCCGCCGGGCGGCGGCTTGTCCTCCTCCGGCTGCGGGTCCGGGCGCGGCGCGCTCTGGGGCCTCGCCTCGCTGGGAGCTGCTCCAGCCTAGGCTCCCTCCCGTGAAGCCTTCGTCACGCGGCGCCGCCCGGAGCCCAGAGCCCAGGGCTGCTGGGTCTGGGGCTCGGGCTCCGGCCGCGGCTGCGGCTCCGACTCCCGCGGCTGCAAAACAGCAACGAACCCCGCCCCCAGTCGCCTGGCCCGGCCCGGCCCGGGCACTGGAGCCGGGTAAAAGCCCCCCACGCGCGCGCGCGCGCGCGCCGCCGCCACCGCCGCTGCTTCGCCATTGGCTGAGCCGCACAGGGGACCATTCTCATTGGCCGGATTTTGGGGAGGTAGGCCGCCCAGAAGCCCCGCCTCCCTCCCCGCCTGTGCCCCGCCCCCCTCAGCTGGGCTCGGAAGCGCTGCGATGGGGACCAGGCTCGGGAGGGCGGGGGAGAGATAAATGATGGAGCAGAGAGTCAGGCAGGGCTCAGATGCATCTTCCCCTTCGGGAAGCTCCTTCCCCGTACTGCCCTGCGTCTGAAGGGGCCGGGGGCAAGAACGGCGCACATGCCGACATCTAAGAAAAGTCTGGGGGTTGGGCTTGGACCACTCCAGCTTTCTTCAGATCTGAGCACAGGTTACCAATGATTACCAAAGGTTTTGCTATTTCCCTACAGACCTCTTCCTACTGGGGTCCCAAAACTCTCAACTCCCACCCACCCATCCACAGAGAGGAGGAATCAACTCTATGAAACAACCCCATTCGGGTACCCAGCCCTTTGGAGAAGAGAGGAGACACAGTTTCTTAGGTCAAGAAACTCATGGTCTGGAGATGCAACTCAGAGAGAGAGAGTCAAAAGAAATATAATCAAGAGCTGGGATGTGTAGTGTGTATCCCAGGCTATAGGAGTTCAATTTCAATTCAATTCGGTTTAACAAAGAAGAAGCAGTTGTCAAAAAAGAAATGGCAAGCGTCTTGGAAAGAAGTTGCTGTGCCATCTTAAAGTCCATGATAGCTAAAGAACAGTCTGACCTATAAATCTAAGAAGTGGATTTTAAAATGTTCAAAGAAAGGGTAAGTAAAGATTGAGTAGCTTAACATTCTGCAGGAAAAATGGTATAAGGAAAATGAGAAGTTTTCAGGAACAAAATGATGACAGTACCAAGAAGTGATTCTAATGAATAAAGGGGGAGGAGGGGTGGAAATTGCTTAACAAGATTCATATAACTTCACAAGGAAGTCAATGATCAACTTAGATTTGACAACCAATTTTATAGAAGATGGAAACAAGGTCAAATAAGTGAGGATGGTTGCAGATAAATCTCGTGGTCCTGAAATAATCATTAGAAATACTAAAGCCCCAAAGAGCTGCCATTTTCAAAGAATTAAAGACAAGATCTGTTATTTCTTTGGTAAAGGGAACCCTTTGTGAAGAAACTTCCTCTATAAATAAGGCTGTAACCTAAAGAGCTGCCTCAAGGACTGAGATAATAAGTGACCTGTGTAGTCCCAACGCCATTATTTGCCAAAGTCAGTACTTAAACTCAGGTCTTCCTAGCTATGAGGCTAGATCTCTATTTTTATCACACTACCTCTCAAGGAATTTTTTTTTAACCTTTGCCTTCTGTCAGAAGCAATACTGCTTCCAAGGCAGAAGAATAGTAAATTAGGCAATTAGGGTTAAATGACTTGCCCAGAGTTACACAGCTAGAAAGTGTCTGAGGCTACATTTGAACTCAGGACCTCCAGTCACCAAGCCTGGCTCTCTATCCACTGAACCACCTTAGCTGTCCCCACGTGTGAAGGAATATTAAGGCAACAAAAAATGGGTTGCTGTATAGCTATTTGGGGGGCAAGAATAGGATCAAAGAAAGAATAAAGTGGCTGCTTGAAGATGGATGGGACATGATTTTGTTTTGCTTTTTAGAATTATCAACTTTTTTTTGTTAACTTTTTTGTATTCTGAACTTAACTATCAACAAATAAAATGGGCATTTCCATACATATGGCAAAATAGAAAAGAAAATTGTACATGAAATTGAGAAAATGTACAAATTGTACAACCTGACAAATTCAAAACATAACTTTCAAAGTTGTCCTGCTTGACTGTGATTCTTTCTGGATTTTTGATCTAATCATTAAAAAAATGTTTCCTTGACCCTTCGTACTTTGTTCTTATGAGTTACTATATCTTACTGAAAAAGGAAAACTGGAAACAAAACTGGAAAAAAATATGCATAGTCAAGCAAAACAAAGTCCCATATTAGCCATGTCCAAAAATGTATGTCTTAATCTGCATCTTAAGTCCATCAGGTATTTTCCTCTTCAGAAAACAGATAAAATGATTCATCATTGATCCTCTGGAATTGTGATTGGTGATTGCATTGCTAAGAGTTCTTAAATCTTTAAAAGTTGTTTTCCTTTATGGTGTGTTTGTTATTGTATAAATTGTTCTCCTGATTCTGTTTACTTTACATCAGTTCATGCAAATCTTTCTAGATTTCTCTAAAATCTTCTCTTTTGTCATTTCTTATCAGGTATACACATATCATAATTTTTTCAGCTGTTTCCCATTTGATGAGCACCCCTTTAGTTTCCAATTCTTTGCTACTACCAAAAGAACTGCTATATGTATTGTTGAATATATGCTTCCCTTTCCTCTTTATTTCATCTCTTTGATATATAGGTCTAGGAGTTCTGGGTCTTCTGGGTCACAGTTTAGTGACTTTTGGAGCACAATTACCAATTGCTTTCCAGAATGGCTGAACAAATTTACAGCTTCACCAAAACCACATCATTGAGCCTATTTTCTTACAACCTGGTTGGTACAATAATAACAGACCATGAAGAGAAAGTAATACTATTCAACACTTATTTTACTTATTTGTTATCTAGCAAAGAATCTAGTCCTCAGTTAGGGAAAGATAGAACAAAATGTTGAGAACTAACTCAAGATAAGAGCATATTATCCCACTCATTGAGTTAAACTAGTGAAGTCATCATGGGAAATGAGAGAACTAGTTGATGTGACAGCATAGGTACTCTTTGTAATCTTTGAAAAACCATGGAAAATAAAAATGCAATGGTACTAAAAACAGAAAAATGTCCTAATTTTAAAAAATAGATTATATGATGTAGAAACCAGTGAGCTAAACTTCAGTTCCAAGTATAAAAAAATTCTAGAACTTATTATTAAAGGAATGATTTATGTGTTCATTAAAAGGGGGCCAGTAAGTATAAGAACCAGCAAGGGTTTATCAAGAATAAGTCATACCAGACTAATTTCATTTCCTTTTTAGAACTGGTCTGGAAATGCTATAAAATAATATATGTAGATATCAACAAGGCATTTAATAAAAATCTTTCCTAATATACTTGTGTAGAAGATAGATATGAGCCTGATGATAATAGATAGATTCAGGACTGGATGAATGAACAAAGACCAAAGGAAATGATTAATAGATCAGTGTTGTCTTAGAGAAGAGTCTCTATTGAAGGGCTTGACCATGAGGCATTTTCAGCATCTTGTCTAAAATCTGCACTAAGGAAAAGATAGCACCTGGAAAGAATAGTTAACATTTTGGATGATAAAGGATGGATTCAAACATATCTCGACAGACAACACTTATTGGCCAAATCTAGTGAGATAAAATTTAATTGAAATAAAGGGAAAGTCCTATATTTAAGATTTTAAAAAATCTACTCAGGGAGTACAGGATGGGCGAGACCTGGCTAAACAATGGTTCATATGAAAAAGATCTGGGAACTTAATGGAAGACCAAGTCAACAAAAATCTATTCCATTAAATCCAACAAATATTTATTAAACTTAGGCTACATTCCAGGCTGTGCTAAGTCTTGGGTATACAAAGACAAAAATGAAACCATCTTGATTTCTTCTTCTTTTTGTTTTTTAACCCTTTCCTTCTGTCTTAGAATCAATACTATATACCGGTTCTAAGGCAAAAGAACAGTAAAGACTAGGCAATTGGGGAAAGGACAGTCAACTGATTTGTCCAGGGTCACACTAGGAAATGTCTGGGATCAGATTTGAACCCACAACCTCCCCTCTCTAAGTCTGGCTCTCAAACCACTGAACCACCTAGCTATCCCCTACCATCTTGATTTCAAGGAGTTTATGTTTTACTGGAATGGAGATAGGAAGTACAAAGTCAATTGAGAACTTTAGGAATTCTGATTAACATGATGGTCAACCACAATTACAGAGGACTCATGATGAAACATCTATCCAATTCCAGACAGAGAGCTGATGAATTTAAAGTACAGATTAAGCCCCTTTTTTTAATACGGCAAATTTGGGAGTTTGTTTTACTTAACTATATATGTAACAGATTTTATTTTTCTTGATTTTTCAATGGAGAGGGGAAGGGAGGAGAGAATTCAGAGATGAAAAAATGTTGATTTTTTAAAGTACTTTCAAAGATATCAAATACTAGGGAAAGTAGGAGAGGAAATGTTATGTACAGGAAGGAACAGGTAGACCAGTTGGCTGGAACTTATTGGGGAAGGAGCAGGTAGGGAATGGTAAATGTGTAAGCAGACTTTCAATTAGATGGAACTCACTGTTCTCCAAGACAGATAGTCCCACAGCTCAAGCACCACTGGGCACTAAAAAAAATAGACAAGTCGGCTGGGTTCCTTCTTCTTTTCCTTCCTCAGCTAAAAGATGGAACCCGAGCTGTGGAAAAGGAAGTCAGGGATTCTTCAAGATGAAAGTAAGGGAGGATTCAACAGTATGACAGACACCAAAACAGCTGATGTTATCTTAGAGAGCCAAAGTGTCCAGAACAAGGAAGGTGATAATCAAGAAGCATTTATTAAGCATGCGTCTATTCTCCCACAGGCACTGTGCTAAGCACTGAGGATACAAACTCAAAAAAAACTAAATGTCACTTGCTCTCAATGACTTTACTTATTACTGTGTGTTCACAGATAAATCAATGAGGCATATGCAGTATGTTTGTATAGGATAAGGTCAAATACACAACAATGATGGAAGTGGGCATTCACAACTGGTGGAATTAGGAAAGCCCTTTAAAGGAGGTGACTTGAAAGAGGTTAGGTAAAGTTTCCAAGAGGTGTATATAAGAAGGGAGAACATTCCAGGCATGAGAGTAGCTCGTAAGAAGGCATGGAAATAGGAGAAGAAATGTTATGTACAGGAAAGAACAGGTAGACCAGTTGGCTGGAACTTGTTAGGGAAGGAGCAGGTAGGGAATGGTAAATGTGTAAGCAGACTTTCAATTAGATGGAACTCACTATTCTCCAAGCACCACTGGGCACTAAAAAAAAATAGACAAGTCGACTGGGTTCCTTCTTCTTTTCCTTCCTCCATTAGCCATGGCCAACATTCCAAGGACACAAATGAAAGCAGTGCTTAAGCTTGCTCTCTTTGGCTGTAGAGGGCAAAACTTGGGGCAGCAGGTGGAATTGGTAGGAAAGGAGAAGCTTCTTAACAATTAGAACTGAGGGGAATAATCTGCTCTGAGAATGAGTGAGTTCTCCTTCCCTGAAAGGATTCAAGCAGAGGTTAAAAGACCATTTTTCAAGAACTTTGTGAGGAAGATTCTTGTTGGTTGTATGGAATGGACCAGATGGCCTCTGGGTTCCATTCCAATTCTGAGATTCTGGGATTGTGTGAATAAATATTTATTAAGTGACTCATGCTCCAAGTTCAAAGGGCACCACAAGCCTTGGACTGAGGAAGAGCCTAGTGTTCATGGTCTGCCTCTGACACATACTGGTTGTGTCCATAATTAAGTCACTTCATGTCTCAGTGTCTCATGCAACTCTAGAAGAATCATTTGAATAGAAGTTGGTAAGCTACATCAATGGAAAGTTTTGACACAGGGAGTTCCCCACACTGTGCTAGAGTTCAGAGAAGAAGAAGCAATTTGAAAGCTGGGGGTTCAAGGATGGATGAGGTAGGATTTACAAGAAATGGAATTTAGAGGCAGGCATAATTTGAATTTACTTGAATGAATTGGAGATAAATAGGAACTTAGAATAATGTGCATGCGTGACTCTGGGTGTATGTGACTTTGTAGATATGACCTCAAACAAGTCATTTAATCTCATATATACACATACACAGAATCTCATACACTCACTGGATTTGAAGAAGTCAATTTGTTGTTATTTTATTCATGTCCAACTCTTGGTGACCCCGTTTGGGGTTCTCTTGGAAAAGATACTAGGAAGTGGTTTGTCATTTCCTTTTCCAGCCTATTTTACAGATGAGGAAATTAAGACAAAGAGTTAAGTAACTTACCTAGCTAATAAATGTCTGAGGTCATATTTGAACTCAAGCCTTCCTACCTCCAGGCTCAGAGCTAGGACACCTAGATGCCTGTTTGAAGTCAATAGGCTTGACAATAGTCTTAGCTTAAACATAAGTCACTTGGGCTTTCGTTTTTTCATCAGTAAAATGACAAGATGATGCCCTAGGCTACTTCCAGACCTAACATTCTATGATTCTTCAAGGAAGTTAATGAAAGTTCTTTAGGAGGTAAGGGGAAATGACCCAAACTGCATTTTTAAGAAAATTAATTTAATTGAGTGAAGGGTGGATTGGAAGCAGGAGGGAATGAGACAGGGATATCAATCAGAAGATATTACAATAGTACAGGCAAAAGGTCATGAGGTCTCAGTCTAGTGTAGTATGAATGAGATGGGCCAGGTAAATGTTTAACCACTAATTCTCTGGGAGAAAATGTATGAATAAGACTCAAGTTTAATCTTCATTACTAACATTTTATCCATCATTTTCTTGAGTCTAGAAAATCAACAAAACAATAAATCAAAACCTGATTTATTACTTTTACTGATTTCTGAAGTATAAATGTATGCACTGGAAATTTAACAGTTGGCTCGCCCAAGCTGGTAGAAGCTGGTTCCGACACACCCCTGGAAAGGACCTACACTAAGGATCAAGGTCTTTCTGGAAATTAGGACATTTCCACTGTCCTGTGATATTGCCTTCCATTGGGTTGCCTCCCTCAGATCTAACCACTCCTCCTCTGCCTCCTTTGCTGGTGTCCCATCTTCCTCCTGCCCTTTAAATATAGGCATCTCTTAACCCTGTTCTCAAGAGCTCAACCTCAAGTGCTCAATATTCTGGGGACCAAGCCAAGACTTAAGAACCAGTCCCTGCCCTGAATATTTCAGGCCAAAGCTAAGGGAGCTTTGCCCAGGGCCGGGAAACCCGAGGAACATGAGATCAGACCTGTTGTTTGAGCCCACACAGAAGGGCTTTGTGTGAGGGGACAAAGAACCCCAAGGACAGAGAGGAAGAACTAGGCCAAAATTGGGGGGGTGGGAAAGGGTGCTGAGACAGGAAGGAGAGAAAGAGAAAGAAGGATGCAGTTTATATACTAGTCAAATTTTCCCTGTCTTTAAATAAAAAATTGTCCTCAACCCTGCTGACCCTTCATCTGTCACTTAATTTCTCACCTCATTTTCTGTGACAGATTTTTTTGGAAAATAAGAACACATTCACTATCTCTGCTTTGTTACCACCCATTTTCTCCTTAACCACTTGGAATATGACTTCCTTGTGCTCATGGCCTAAAAGTGCTTTCTGTCCTTTTTTCCCCCAGAAAACGGGATTAAGTGATTCATCTAAGGTCACTCAGCTAGTAAATGTCTGAGGCTAAATTTGAAAAAATGTAATCTATTTTTAAGGCTACCACTGACCTTTTCCAAAAGCCTCTCCTCAACCTTTCTTTACCTTGTGAAACTCCTTTCTTTACCTTGTGAAACATACGGCAATTGGGACCAAGCCCTACTAGAACCTCTCAGTGACATTGCTTCTAGTAGAGATCCTCCTACAAGTCTGACCACTTTGCCTTTTATGCTGGTGATATATCTCTGGATTCATCCACCTAGGCATCCCTCCCCTTTTTTCTTCTCTATGTTCTCCTAGATAAGCTTATTCCTGTGGCTTCAAATCTCATCCCTATTTGGAGTCACCTGTGACTCCAAAATCTGTTTGCTCTGAGCTCCGGCTCTGCACTTCCAGTTTCCTTCTGGGCATCACCTGGATATCCCACCACCATCTGGAAGTTAGCATGTTCCAAAATGAACTCTTCATCCTTCCCAAAAGACTCACTCCTTTCCCCAACCTGTCTCTTTCTGTTAATTTCCCTGCCATTTTCCAAGTACCCAGCCTTGTACTTCAGAGTCATCTCTGACTCTTCTTTTCCTCTCATTTCCTAATTCTAATCACTTGTGAAATCTTGTCCATCCTACATCAGTAATATCTAAGACTCGTCCCTATCTCTGTTTCCACTGAAATAATCCAAGTTCAGGCCCTTATTGCCAGTTCTACTATAATAGCCTCCTAATTGGTCTCTCTGCTTCCCACCTCTTCCCTCTAATCTATCCTTTGCACTGCTTCCAGATAAATATTCCTAAAGCCCAGTTCTAATCATATCACTCCTTTGCTCAAAAATGTCAGTGATTTATTACCATTGCCAACCTCCCCAGCCTAGCATTTGAAGCCCCCTCCACAGCCTAATTCCAACCAACTCGTCTACCCAACCATCCTTCACACATGCTAAGCCTTAGTCCATCTGTCCTACTCACTATTTACGGAGCATAGCATACACTTTCCCACCTCTGCAGAATTGCTCATCATGCTTCCTCCAACCTTCCTCTCCCATCTTCATCTATGAAAATCCCCTTCATCCACTAAGGTCCAGAATAAATGTCATTTCCTCCGTGATGATACCACTGATTATCTTCTAGGGAGGCTGTGTCCCTTTTCCAAACTCTCTTAACACTTGGTTTATACCTTTCTTATGGATCTTATCAGATGTTGCTTTGTATCATGAATATTTGGGCAAGAATGTTAGCTCATCTACTAGACTGCAAGTGTCCCTAGGGTAAGTGTTCTATGTCTTCCTTTTTCCCATAGCACATAATTCAAGCAAGTTGATATAAAAGAAAACTACATTGGATTTGGAGTGGAAGGTCCCAAGTCTGATTTATGGCTCAGATACTTATTAACATTCACCAGGCATTTACTAAGTACCTACTATATACCAGACAGTGTGCTAGATACTGGATTTACAAAGATGAGAACAAAACCATCTTGGCTCTCAAGAAACCTTAATTCCATTAGGGAGAAAGAGCACAGAGATAAATAACAAATATATACAAAGTGATAATAAGGGAGGGCACAAGTAACTGTAGGGATCAGGATAACCCTAATGTATGAGGTGAATATTGTGAAGGAAATTATTTTTTGCCAGGTAGAAGTAGGGAGGGAGTATATTCCAGGAATAAAAGACCATCTAAGAACACAAAGAAGGGCAATATACAAAAAGCCTGGGGTAGTGGACTGGAGCCAGATAACAAAGAATTTTAAATGCCACAAGTTTATATAGGCAATAGGGAGCCACTGATATTTCTGCTGCCATCTTCTATTCCCTCCCCTTTTTTGTTACATATCATCTTAAACCACTTAGTACCCCAATCTCTACCTATGAATAATTCTTCTAACTACTATGATAATGAAAACAGTTTCTGAGAGTTACAAATATCATTTTTCCATATAGGAATATAAACAATTTGGCCTTAACTGAAGCCCTTAAAATTTTTCCCCTTTTTTCTTGTTTACCTTTTCATGTTTCTCTTGAATTTTGTATTTGGACATCAAATTTTCCATTTAGTTCTGGTCTTTTCTTCACAAATAATTGGAAATCTATTTTTTAAATGCCCATACTTTTCCCTGGATGGCTATAGTTTGTTTTAATAGGTAATTCTTGATTGTAGACCCAATTCTCTTGCCTTTCTGAATATCACAATCCAACCCTTGCAGTCATTTAGCATGGAAGCTGCCAGATCCTGTGTAATCCTGAGTAGGGCACCTTGATGTCTGAATTGTCTCTTTCTGGCTTCTTGCAATATTTTCTCCTTGACTTGGAAGCTCTTGAATTTGGCAATTACATTTCTGAGAGTTGTCTTTTGAGGATTTAATATAGAGGGTGATCTATGGACTCATTAAATGTCTATTTTGCCCTCTTGTTCAAGAACGTCAGGGCAATTTTCTTGATAATTTCTTGTAATGTGATATCAAGGCTTCTGTTTTTTTCTAGGTCTTCAGGTAGACCTATAATTCTCAAATTGTTTCTCTTGGACCTCTTTTCTAGGTCCATCATCTTCTCAATGAGATATTTCATGTTTCCTTCTATTTTGTCATTCTTTTGACTTTGCTTTATTAATTCTTGCTGTCTTGTAAGATCATTAGCTTCTACTTGCCCAATTCTAGTCTTTTAAAACTGGTTTTCAGCTATGATCTTTTGATTTTCCTTTTCATTTTGATCTAATCTGCTTTTCATGGCTTCTACCAGGTCAATTCTAATCTCCAATTTGCTTATTATTTCATGTGATTTCTGTGCCTCTTTTTCCAAGTGAGAGATTCTGGCTTTTAAACTGTTATTTTCCTTTTGAATTACTTGCATTACTTTCGCCCACTTTTCTTCCCATTGTTCTTCCATCTTTCTAACTTGGTTCTTGAACTCCAATTTGAGTTCTTCAAGAGCTTGTGACCAATTTCCATTTTTTTTTAAGTTTGGATGTGTTTGCTTGCTTGTCACTCTTTGCTGTCACCTCTGTACTCTGCTCCTTTTCTCCATAGAAGTTATCCAATGTCAGAGGCTTTCTCTGTTGTATCTTACATTACAAGGATTCTTAGGTGTTGGTGGCCATTGCTGTGTTAGTTTTATCTTCCTTTCTCAGCCAGAAGTCTGAATGAGGAGGGCAGGCAGCCCTCAGTGTAGAGAACTACAGATTGGTTTTTGCCCTGCAGCTATTTTCTTAAACCCTTACCTTCCATCTTGGAGTCAATTCTGTGGCTCCAAGGCAGAAGAGTGGTAAGGGTAGGCAATGGGGGTCAAGTGACTTGCCCAGGGGCACACAGCTGGGAAGTGTCTGAGGCCAGATTTGAACCAAGGACCTCCCAGCTCTAGGCCTGGCTCTCAATCCACTGAGCTACCCAGCAGCCCCCACCTACAGATATTTTTTGAGTCTCCACTGCATATGCTGTAGGCAGCCTGTCTATGTGCTATCTCTGCTCCCACTCTCCTCCAGTCCCAAGTCTTGCACCAAGGCCTTGCACTGTCCTCAGGGGTAAGACTGCCCTCAGCCAGCTCCCAAGAATTTAAATATTGGCCCAGCCTTCACCTTGACTCTGACAAGGTAGGTGGTGTGTGTGGGGGGTGATCAGCTCACAATTTGATAGATGTAATTTTACCACCTTATATCATGGAAATGCCCAAACCCTGACTACCTTCAAGGCTGCATCCTACGGTAGAGCCCCCTTCCTCATCTGATTTTGATTTTTGTCCTTTTGAGACACTTTGTTGTGATTGGTAGTAGAAAGAGTCATGAAATTCCTTCTACATGCAACCGTCTTAGCCTGGAAGTCCACTTATGTGTCCGGAGCAGGTGAGTAGCATAGTCATACTTGTGCTTTAAGACTATCAATTTGGCAGTTGTGGAGAATGGTCTAGAGAAGGGAAAGGCCAATTTCAGTAATCCATGTGGAAAAAGATAAGAAGAACAAGGTTGGTGGTCTTGTGAGTAGAAAGAAAGGAATATATGTGAGAGATGCTGAGGAGGTAGTAGAACCTATAAGACTTGGCAGTTGATCATATGTGGGAGGGAGAAGAAGGGAAGGAAGAGAGAGAAACTGAGAATTTCTCTCAAATTATAAATATGCATGACTGCAAGGATGCTGGTACCCCTCAAAGAAACAGGGAAGTTGGGAAGAGGGGATGGTTTGTGGGGAAAGATCATGAGTTCTGCTTGGAATATGCTGAGTTTAAGATTCTCGGGGGATATACAGTGGAAAATGTTGGGGAGGCATTTAATGATGTGGGACTGAAGTTCAAGAGAGAGAGATGCCAATTGTACAATGGTAGACCTTCCAGAGACTACTGAGACACCAAAGAAAGAGGGACCCCTCCCAGCATGGTTATTAACAGGTTTTATGAGGGTTGATTTGTTGAATGGGGTGAATTAGAGGAGCTTACTCACTAAAGTCCAGGTCTGGGCAGCAGGAGGATAGAGTAACATAGTGGATCCCTGCCACAACCCCAAGACAGGTCAGATATCATAGGAAACAGAACAAAGAAGGCATGGTGCCAGGGATGGCCCAGGGTCCTGTATACGTTTTCCCCTGAGAGAGTTGGAACTTCTTTGGCTGTTTACCTTTACTTCAGGTAGTTTACATTCTTTGTGGAGTCACAGGTCACGTTCTCACTGGCTACCACCATACAGTCATCTGTACTGAAACAGGAATTCTCTCCCAGCATCTACCCTGAGGATGTCCAGGCTAGGAATGGGATGCTTCAGAGTGGGATCCCAGCCTAAAGGAGATCACAAGAGCTAAACTAGGCTTGAGAACTCTAGTTAATATAAGGTCGAAAAGTTTAGATTCTGAAACTGGGTATATTTTGTTCTCATTCATTTCCAATTAATGGTAAGTAACCCTTTAAAAAGCACTCTTTTGCTGTGTGACCCTGAGCAAGTCATTTAACTCCCGTTGTCTAGTCCTTAGTACTCTTCTGCCTTGGAATCAATACTTAGTATTGATTCTAAGATGGAAGGAAAGGATTCTTTTTAATGCATTGTCGTGGTCAGAATTTTGTAGAAGATGGGGGTAGGAAGGGAAAGAAGGAGCAGATATCAGAATGGAGCATCTGATCACAGGATGGGGGGCAGGAGAAAGGGGAACAGTCAATAGAGAACAGAGACAGTAAGATCTCTGACCCCAGGCAGCCAAGCAGGCTCCGAGATCACAAAGGTCGGGAGGATCATATTCAGGCTCAGTGAGAAGGGAATGCTTAAAATTAATGAAAGATGTAAGTCCTGGAACCAAGGGCAAAGTCCCCTCCCAGGAAGAGCCAGTGAGTGCCCTTGGGAAGCTGATCAAGAGCAGCCAGCCCCAAGGCTAGATCATTTTAACCTGTTTCAGCTTAGCAGGAGGACCAGCTGAAGTCATCAGAAAAGCCTCTCTCGATGGCATCTTGTCCCTGAGATCCCGATGGGCCGTTACCCTCTGAAGAAACCCAGAGGACCAGTGGGAGACCAGGAGAAGGGAACGAAGGCACATCTTGGGCTTGAGACCAGTCCTGGCCAGTATGTCTAGTTGTTTTTTTCAAGGAAATACCTAAGGATGACAGAGCTGAGTATGGAGAGGCTCCTGGGTCAGGGATCAGGAGGTCTTCCCTCTTCCCCTACCGCCACAGCAAATCAAGCTCACTGCTTTGGCTTAAAGGAACCCTGCCTTTAATCCTTCCAGCCCATGAGAGCTGCCCTAGGGGAAAGGTTTTGTATAAAATGTAAATCCTTGAGGTCATTCCCTTCCTGCCCTTATCCCCGCCATGTTATCAATGATAAAATTAATGAGTGTGAAGGCAAATATTAGTGGGGGAAATTCGAGCTACTACACACATGGGGCCAGCACAAGGATGATCTGGGCTTGTTAACCCTCAAGAGCAGAAGATGCTTTTGGTAAACTGCTATTGCAATAACCTTCTAATTGATCCCATTGCCTCCAGTCTATCCAATCCTACTCTCTAATCTACCCTTTCCAGAGCTACAAAAAATAACTTTCATAATGCATAGTTCGCCTCTATTCTACAAAAATTCTCAATGGCTCCCTACTACCTTAAGAATATAATACAAACTCCTCAGTGTATATCCTTCAAGGACCTCAGGTGTCTGGCTCTAACTACCCTTCCAGACTTATTTCATATTGTCCCACCTCTACACTTCTTTTTTTTTTAATCCTTATTTTCTGTTTTAAAATCAATACTAAGTATTCCAAGGCAGAAGAGCAGTAAAAGCTAGGCAATGGGGGGTTAAGTGACTTGCCTGGGGTCACACAGCTAGAAAGTGTCTAAGGTCACATTTGAACCTAGGACCTCACATCTCTAAACCTGACCCTCAATCCACTGAGCCATTCAGCTGCCCCAATTTTGCACTTCTAATGAGTGAGGTTACTGGCATTCCTCAGTCCTCTTTCTTTTCACTGATGTGCCTTTACCAAACTTACCCACATGCCTGGAATACACTCCCTCCACATTTCCATCTGCTGCCATTCTTTATCTTCAAATCCCAGCTCAGATGTCCCTTCTCCATGAAACCTTCCCTGAGCCTCCTAGCTGAAGATGATCTCCCCTTCCCCAGATTTTCCTTAGGCATCTTGGAATTCTCCTTTACCCTAATTCCATGCCCTATCCTACTTAAGCAGGTATGTATTATAACTTCCCCGTTAGATTATTAACTCCACAAGGGCATGGACTGGCATCTCCAGGTCCCCAGAGCCTATATAATCTTTCCCATCTTAATAAATGTTTGTTCAGCCAAACAGAATCTAGGCTCGTAGATTGTTTAAAAAGAAAAAAAGAATCTTTGAAATTGTCTTGTCCAACACTCATTTTATGTATGAGGAAACTGAGGCTTTGAGAGATTAAATGCCCATGGTCTCACACAAACACACACACACACACACACTCTCACACACACACACACTCACACACACACACACTCACACACAAATGCACACGAGTCAGCCAGATACATGCTGCCATATGTCAGAATAAGAGTGACCTCATGAAAAGAGCCCCCAAACCAAAAGTCAGAAAAAGTGGGCTCCAGTGCCCACAGCACTCCTGAGCTGTGCCATCTCTCAGCTCCTTTACCTCCAAAACAATAACAAAGCTGGCTCCAAATGCCTCACCAGCTTATAGTAAAATCCAAATGAAAGAGCTTTGAGATCTTAAAAAAGGCTTGGGCAGATGTGATGGTTATTGTCATAATGTCACAGCACATGCCTTTTTTTTAGTTTTCTTTAAAAGTTTTATGACTGTGTTTTGCTTTTATAGTACAAACATTTACAGATACACTACACACACACACACACACACACATACTAGGAGGGAGGTCTCTTAAAATAAAATGAAACAATTAAATAAAATAACAACAGAGTGACCTCATCTAAAAGTGCGTGAACTATTCCCTATTGCTGAGGGAGCAGTGGATAGAGCATTGGGTCTAGAATCAGGGAGACCCTGGAGATGCTTATTAGCTGTATGACCCTGGATGGGTCCCTTAACCTCTGTCTGCTTCAGTTTATTCAACTGTAAATAAAATAGGGATGGTGGAAAGGAGGGAGAGAACTTGGAACTCCAATTTTTTTTAATGAGGGTTTACAACGGGGCATCTGGGTAGCTCAGTGGATAGAGAGCCACATCTGGAGACCGGAGGTCCTAGGTTCAAATCTGACTTCAGACACTTCCTAGTTGTATGATCCTGGGCAAGTCACTTAACCCCCATTGCCTAGCCCTTGCCACTCTTCTGCCTTGTAGCCAATACACAGTATTGACTCCAAGATGGAAGGTAAGGGTTTAAAAAAAAAAAGTGTTAACATTTCTTTTACACATATTTAGAGAAAAAAAAAACAAAATATTACTTTTTAAAACATTTAAATTTTCTTTAATTTAAATTTAAAATTTTTAATTTAAATTTAAAATTTAAACAAATATTACTTTCTATGTTAGAATTGATACTGTGTATTGGTTCCAAGGCAGAATGGTAATAGTTAGGCAATGGGGGTTAAATGGCTTGCCAGGATCACACACCTAGGCAGTGTTTGCGGTCGTATTTGAACCCAGGACCTCCCATCTCCAGATCTGGCTCTCTATCCACTTAGCCACCTACCTGCCCCAAAAATACAGTGTCTTGTTGTTGTTGTTTTTAAATAAAGTATAACTGAAAAAAAAAAGTGGGGGAGGGAGAATAATAATAGAGTTTACCTCACAGGATTGTTATGAGGGTCAAAGGATATAACATTTGTAAAGTACTTAACGGTATAGTGATATATGAATGTTTGTCCTCATCCCCTCCCCATAGACACTCATGAAAATAACAATCTATAACAAAATTAAGTTTAAAAGGACACTGTGCCTTGGACTTGTGACATTGTATATGAGTGACTCTGTGAATGTATGACCTTGGGCAAGTCATTTTAATCTAGTCATATAAACAAAAAATGCACACATGTTCATGAATAATCACACACTCATTCTTCTCAGCGCTGACCTGCCCTCTGCACCCTCTGCCCATCCTAGCCCCATGGATCTCCCACAAGCCTGGCCTGCCCCCTGGTGGCCACTGTCCCAAAATCCCTGCCAAGGCCAAAACCTCAGAATCACAATACCGTGGAATCTTAAGAATGAGAAGAAACATCAAACATCATTTAATCCAATTTTCCAATTCTTTCTGCAACATTCCTGACGGGTGACCACTCTGTCTCTTCTTGCATAGCTTCAATGACAAGGAACTCACTACTCAGTAATGGCAGCCGTCCACTTTGGGGCAGCTCTAAAGGTTAGAAAGTTCTTCCTTGGACTGAGCCACTCACTGGTCTCCTTATCACGTTCACCTGTTAATCCTAGTTCTGTCCAATGAAGCCAAGCAAAACAAGCCTCATCGCTTTCGATATGATAGTCCTCCAGATGTTTGAAGGCAATGTTTAGTGTGGAGCTTGTAATGCCTCTCCCTAGGAGAGAAGAAACTCATCCCAGAGCCCCACTGTGGAGACCACAGAGCCGTCTTCTAGCCTGATAGGTGCACATAGGGGTCCTCTAGGAAGAAGAGTAAATATAAACTTACTATATAAATATATAGTATTATAAATAGAACTGTAAATATAAATCCCAACTCAGAGATCTCGCAACACCTGGTCAAAGAAAGTCTGATGTGGCATCCAGTCGGCCATCCCCGACTCAATATTCTATTCATTTTACCTGTTGAGTCCTGTTGCCCTAAAATTCTCTCCTGCCCCACTCCAGATCCGTTTCTCTGGCTATGCTCCAAATAACCCCAGAACAGAAATTCTTAGAGCCCTAAGATTTCTCTTGTCCTTTTCTTTTCTATCCCTTCCTCATCTAGTCCCAGTATCTCTTCCCCTCCTCCCTTTCCTACTGGTTCTCAAACTGTCCTCTTCCTCCTGCCCCTCTGCTTTCCCCCGGTCTGGTTGAGAGCTATGGAGATATTGTCTGCCCTAGGGACTGTTCTGGGTGTAGGTCACAAGCCAGGGCCCAGGGAAGACCAGGGAGATAGCTGAATCTCTACATCTGTTTGGAAGGACCTGTTTTCTGGCTCAGACTTGGACTCCTCCCCAGAGTAAGGGAAGGGTTCAGATCCTAATAAAGATTTACAATGTTCCTCCTCACCCAGCTGTCTTATGGTACCGAGTCTGGAGATCTTGCCTGTAAAACTCTTTGAGATCTCTCTCTCCCTCCCTCTCTCTCTCTCTCTCTCTCTCTCTCTCCCTCTCCCTCTCTCTCTCTCTCTCTCTCTCTCTCTCTCTCTCTCTCTCTCTCTCTCTCTCCCCCTCTTCTCTCTTTCTCCCTCCCCCTTCTCACCCCCCCTTCTCACCCCCCTCTCTTTCTCTCTCTCTCCCTCTTC
>NC_058130.1:165446021-165461962 GCF_016433145.1 Gracilinanus agilis
CTCTCTCTCTCTCTCTCTCTCTCTCTCTCTCTCTCTCTCTCTCTCTCTCTCTCCACCCCCACCCCCATGTCTCTATCTCTGTCTCTTTGTATGTGAGTGCATGACCAACATAGTGTGTCTAAACTGGAGGTCAGACGAGAACTGTGTAAAGTTAGGCTCTCCCTGGCTTGACCTAGACCAGCTGCAGACCTTGCCATGGATAGCCTCGCCAGAGACCTTCCACTCTATTTTATCTACATTCTATACCTACCACAAGACAGGGTCAAGAATGGGTCAGGATAAATTTTCTCTAGTGGAAATTCTCTGGGGAGGAAGGGTTGGGAGTGTGTTGAAAAATTAGTCATGGCTCTGTGAGAACATCAGAAAAATAAAAGCCCGAGGACCCCTGCCCTCTTCTGGAACCTCCCCCCAGATTTTTTCCTATCGCTTTCAGGGACTAGAGGACAGACCATCATCCCCCCCCCCAAATACCTTATGACATCTCTGGGATGAGATCAGAAGCATCAAACTAGAAGTGAGGAGACCTGGGTTCTAGTTCAGCTCTATCACTGATTCCTGAGGTGACCTTGAGCAAGCCTAGACCTCAGTTTCTTCATCGGTAAAAATGAAAATGTTGGTTCCTTCTAGCTCAAAAATCTATAATTCAGGATAAAGGCTGTGAGCTACCCAGGCAGTCACCAAATCTCAGCATTGGAAGGGGCGTCCCAACCCCACCTACCTGAAAAGGCATCTCCTGCACAGTATACCTGACAAATGGTCCTCAGGTGTCTGCTTGAAGACCCCCAGGGAAAAGAAGCCCAGCTCACCTTTGGGGAACTCTAACTGTTAGGATTTCTTTCTTGTTAATTTTCCTTTACAGCAAGGCTAGATTGAATTTGCCTTGTTGGGCTAATCTATAGAATACCCTTTGCTCCACATTCTGCCCTTTTGTTCCTAACTCTTTCAACATAACCTGAGACTTGGGGAGAAGGAGAGGAGGCTGGGGTGGGAGGTAGCGAGGTAGCCCCATAATGACGATGCAGTTGGGAAGGAGATTAGTAGGGCCTTCAACCTAAAGAGAAGAGAGTAAAGCCCTTAAGCTAGGGAACTCGGGGTATGAGGGGATGGGGTGAGGCTTAGGTGATTTAGAAGACTGATTCCCCCTTTCCTTGGTCTCCCGTCAACCCGCTTCCTCCAACCCTCAACCCACATAGGCACACATGTTGTTTAGTCATTTCAGTTATGCCTGACTCTTCATGGCCCCATTTGGGGTTTTCTTGGCAAAGAAACTAGAGTGAGTTGCTATTTCCTTCTCCAGTTCATTTTATAGAAGGAGAAACTAAGGCAAATAGGGTTAAGTGACTTTCTCAGAGTTAAGTGATTTGTCCCAGGTCACACAGCTAGTCTGAGGCCAGATTTGAACTCAGGAGATGAGTCTTTCCAGCTTCAGGTATGGCATTCAACCCACTGAGTCAATTAGCTGCCCCTACGCAAATGCCTTGGAGAACCCTACTGGAGTGGAACCAGGACTGAAAGAATGCTGCCTACCTCCAGAGAAAGAACTGTTGGAGTAGAAAGGCAGATGAAAACACATGATTTATCTGTTGCTTGTTTGGGTATATGACTTGGAAGGCTTGGTTCTATAATATTATTCACTTACAAATATGAATAACATGGAAATATGTTTTGTGCAATAATACATGTAAAACCCTGATTGAATTGCTTGTCAGCCCCAGGAGTTGGGAGGGAAGAAGGGAAGGAGACAATATGGATCATATAACTTCAGAAAACTTATGTGGAAATTAGTTATTAAAATAAAAATTTTCTTTCATTAAAAAATAAATGATTTGCCCAGAGTCACGCAGATAGAAAGTGTGAGGCCAGATATGAATTCAGGAAAGATGAGCCTCCTTAACTCCAGGCTCAGCACTATTCACTTTGCCACTTAGCTGCCCCTCATTTTACAGATGAGGAAAATGAGGCCCAGAGTTGTTAGATGATTTATAACTCTCAAAATCCAGATTCAAATTCAGGTCCTCTATGAAAGGCCCTCCACAGTTGAGCCCCGTCCCCAATCTTATCTCCTGCTGCTTCCCAACACATACCCTCTAATCCATTGGCCTAATTTTATTAAAACCAGATTAAGACCCTCTGGGATCCCTAGATACCAAAACCCCAGAAGCCCTTCAGGATCATTCAATTGAATTCAAGGAATATTTATTAAGTGATTTCTAAGTCATTCTTAGTTCCTAGCAAGTTATTGGGAATGTGTTATAAGAAACCAGGAAATGGGGTATTCTTGCCTACATATGGGCATTTCCCTTTTAATACTAGCCTTTGTGAATATCTGGAAAAGTCTGCAGCCCCCTCCAAGACCCATCACTCCCCAGGCACCTCACCAAGTGACTAGGACTCCAAAGCAGGGACAAAGATGTGACCTGCTCTTTGGTCCCCCATCTTGGGAGTCCCTGAGCCATAAAAGGAAGGGATGCAAGCTAATTGCTCCCCATCTCCTATCCTTGGGAGTCCTTGCACCCACATCTAGGAAATCTGTTGGATAATCCTCTCTCACCTCCATTATTACCTTCACACATGCAGAGTTTATTCCTGCTGTTGACTCTGCTTTGCCTTGAATCACAGAATTGGAAGGGGCCGTGGAAGTCATTTCCGAATCAGCCTGTTCAATTCAATTAAGACAGAAAATAAGGATTTAAAAAAATTTTTTTGCAAAGCACATACACACATTATCTTATATGGTCCTCATAGCAATCCTATGAGGTTAGCGTTACCATCATCCCATTTCACAGATGTGGAAAGTAAAGCACATAGATCTAGAGCACCCAACTGGTAAGAATCCCAGGGCAAGATTTGAACCCAGGCCTTTCTGAATCCAAAGCCACTATGCCTATTACATTGAGTTGAAGTCTTCCTCCCAATCACTTCCAACCATCCTGGTTCTATTCTTTGGTGTTGATGTAAATCTAATCCTTCCACATGGCAGTTCTTCAAATGTTTGAATGTCCTCCTTCCTTCTATCTGACTAGCCAAATCCTACCTACCATGGAGAGCCCATCTCTGGGCCAGCCCCTTCCAGGAAGCCCCCACTCCTTTACTTATTCCTCTCCAGGCAGCAGTCTTTCTCTCTGCCTCCTGGCTTCCCTGACTTCCTTCAAGTTCTATAGGAAGCTTTTCCAAATTCCCTTTAATTCTAGAGTCTTTCCTCTGTTCATTAATTCCCATTGTCTTGAATATAGTTTGTTTTTACATATTTGTTTGTTATTTCCCATTTGATTGTGAGCTCCTTGAGGGCAAGGACTGACTTTTGTCTCTTTTTGTAACCCCTAGAGCTTAGTCTAGTGCCTGGCACAAAGTAGGTTCTTAGTAAATGTTTATTGATTGATTGGTTAATCTCAGACTTTCTCTCCAATGCCTCTAGAAACCTCTTCGCCCAGGATGCTCACTCCAATCAGGGCTTCACACACTGGGACTGTCCTCAGCCCCTTGTGATCCCTCCCTCTGATTGGCTCATTCCTCCCAGAACCTCTCTTTTTAAAGAGGGAACCCAAGCCAACTGTGTCTTAATTCCTCTCCAGGCAGTACTCGTGACTGTAGAACTCTCTACAATGCCCTTCCTGGGGACGTTCAACCCTTCCTTTTTCCTCCTATCTCTCCTCCCTGCTTTTCAGCTAAATTTTCCCCCATTAGAAAGTAATCTTAAGGACAAGTTCTACCATTATTCTTTCTGCTCGTCTTTATATTCTCAGAGCCTGGCACACTGTAAGGGATTAATGAATGCTTATTAACTTCTCTGAAGAGTACTGAGTCTGGAGGAAGAGGATCTGGCTCAAATATCATCTCTGATATTTAGAACCTTGTGACCTTGGCCAAATCAATTCACTTCTCTGAGCCTCAGTTTTCCCTCCTGTAAAAAGAGGGCACTGGAGCAGGCAACCTCCAAGATCTCACCCAACTATAGATCTGTGCTCCAGGCATGCCCTAAACTTCTCCAGCTCTGAAGAGTTTGGTCATTCTGCCTTTCTCGTGAGCCTCATCTCCCCAACCACAGTGGGAGTTCTCTGGGACCAGGATGAGGTTGTTCTTCTGGTGTCTCCCCAAAAGCAGAACCCAGCAAAGGGCTGGCCACAGGGAGAGTCAGGATCCGCCTGGATGCATTGACTCGATTCCTCTCCCTGGCCCTCCCAGCACATGCTAGGAGGTGTTAGTGATATGACAGAGCTCAGCCTCTCTCCACATGGCCCCTGCCCCAGGGGGCTATCCATCAGAGTCTAATTCTGTCCAAGCTCTCCCGACTTCATTAACTAGGGGAGAGGGGGAAGGGAGAGGAGAGCAAGAGAGGGGGAGGGGAGGATCCCGCCTCCTCCCAATCTCAAGCCAGGATGCTTCAGTAATTTCTGGGAGGAGGGGAGAAAAGTGTGGCTGGTGCTTAGAATATTGGAGAACAGGTTGATGAGGTGAAACGAACAGGTGAGATGAGGGGGGAGAATTCCTGGAAGAGTTGAGTGTCCTGAACCACCTTCTGTCCTTTAGCTGGAGTCTCTCCATCTGCAAAGGGACCTGTCCAGATTTCCCTCCCCACTTCATGGGGTGGGGGAGGAGAGGCCCCCAACCTTGAGGCAGCTTTGAGTGGGTTTGGGCTTTCAGGGTAAGGTGCCCATTACCCAGCCCACGAAAGTCCCACCCTTAGAGAGCCTGTAGTCTGAAAGTAATATGAGGTAAATAATAATAATAATACTAGCTAGCATTCATTTATTTAGCACTTTAAGGTGTGCCACTTTATATACATTATCTCATTTGATCCTAAGGGCAGCCCTGTGAGGAACCCTATGGTTCCCCCACTTTACAGATGTGAAAATTGAGCCTGAGAGAAGTCGAGTCCCTTGCCCAGGGTCACAGGGCTACTAAATGAGGCAAAGTTCAAACTCCAATCTTGCCTGAGTCTGAGTCCATTACAGCACCTAGTTGCCTAGCTGAGTGACCGGACATTTCAGAGCTGTTGTGTGGAGGAGCACAAGGGTCTAGGAAAGGGGTCCATTGTTGAAAAGAGGGCAATCGGAGTAACCAAGTGGGATCCTCTTCCTGAAGCCTCATTGGGACATGGCCAAGGGACCAAGGCCTGGAGGTCCTCTCTGAGGCTGTGCCTATAGTGGCACAATGGCCAAGGGACCAAGGTCTGGGATGGATTTCTCTCGACCACACATGATAGTTCTTTCAATAACACAGGTAAGTCATGGCTAGAGATCTTGGTAGGATGGCAAGAGGAGGCTCAAGATGAGGCTTCTGAAGGGTAGGGGGGAAATGGGCACAGTGCCACAGGTAGGGAGAAGACATATATTTATGAGAAGCTGATGAAGTGGTCCTTGAAAAAGGATTCAGACTGTGGGCTAAAATTTAACTTATTCATCCCCTTTCTCCACCTAGGATGGACTCCAAAGAGGAGAAGGGAGTCTGTTCTACCACCTTGGGCTCCCTCCCTCTAACTGCTAGGTAAAAGTCTTAGAATTTTAGAGCTGAAAAGGGTATCAGAGATTATCTCATTCAACCTTCTTATCCTGTCGATGAGAGATCCAAAGCCCAGAGAGGTAAGGACCTTACCCAAAACCACACAGTTAATCATTGCTAGCTGGGGCTACACACTCTTTCTGTCCTCTGCTCCTAGAATCCCATCTTCTAGGGACAGACTATCAATGGTCATTACGAGTTACCCCTCTCTCCCAAGCCTCCCAGTTCCCACAGCCCTCCCAGTCCTTGGTCCCTAGCTATAAACCCTAAATTCCCGCCTACCTAGGTGCCTGCTTCAACAATCCTCTGACCCCTGCTATCCCAACCCTGATTCCAAGATTCCATATTCCTATCAGGGACAAGTCCAAGTTGGGGGCACAAGACCAGATAATGCTTGCTCCCCACATAATGAGGCTGAGAAGCAAGGTCTCCCTAGAGGTGATAGAACCTGTATTCTAGAGAACTTGCTATGACCTAGGTTCAAATTCTAGCCCTAGCACTACCTATGTGACCTTGGGCATGTCGTTTCACCCCTCTGTGCCTCAGTTTCCTCATCTATAAAAGGGGGTGGACCATATAACTTCAAAGGCCCCTTCCAAATCTTTAGGATCCTATACCCTCTTGTTGCCAGGAGTGGACCATCAGAAAAGGTTTGAATCCAGGTATACTGTATCCTGTGACAACTTCCTAGAGACACCAGAAGAGTAATCATTTTTCTGTGACCCAAGACCCCACTCCAGAGCTCCAGTTCCCCACATCTGGCATTTCTTGTACTCTTAGCTCCCTTCATCCCCAGGGGGAGGTGGGAAGCAGATAAGGGGAGGTAGGAGAGAAGAGGGGAAAGCGACCCTCCCATGAGCCATCCTAATGAATCATCTTCTTGAAAAGTCCCCCTGTTGATTCCTCCTCTGCCCCCCTCCACTAGAACATCAGCTGTAGTCTTTCTTCATTGAGACCCACACCTATGTAGCTTTAGTGAGGTATCCAGGACTCCTGAGCCCTTTCTACCCAACACTCCTAACTGGGTTTAGTTCCCTTGATGGAAGAGGCATTAAACCTCCCCAACCTCAGCCTTCCCTGCTTCCTCTTTCTTTCTGCTGCCCGCTCACCCCAATTTCTCAGGCAGCTGCTGAGAACAAGCAGATTGTAAGAAGTGTTTGGTGATTGATGGACTCAAGGAGGAGAAAAGTGGGGAGAGATCCATGGGAGAAAAGATTGTGGCATAGCTTGAACAGGGAGAGTCAGGGAGAGATGAGGAAGATCATAGGAAGAAAAGGAAGGGACAGGCACAGGGATATTCTAAAGAGGTAAATAGAGGAAAGGGAAAGGATTTAGGGGATCAGCTCAGCTCTTTTTGGATGCTTCCCAATCTCTGCAATTGAAGTTGGGGTTGGATGATGGAGCCAATTTCAGCTCCTGATGGATGCATGCATGCAGAGGGTCCTTCCTGCTATTAAAGACCCCAAAGAAAAGGCAATGTACAATGAGTCTACTTTGCTCCCCTAGTTTCATGTCTCCTCCTCACTTTTCTTTAGACAACTAACCCTCTTCTTCCCACTGAAGGACTCTTCTCTTCTGTTCTGTCATCAGGTGGATAAGCACATGAACTCATTCATTCAGTTATTCATTTATCCTGCCCATCAGTCCTTTTCTAGCTGAGTAGAGAGGTTGGTGAATAGAAGTGACCTGAATCCCCAGACATTCATCCTACTCTCCCTGTTTATGCCCTGTACTTTCCAGCTGCCATACCTTTGGTCTATTTGGTCTATTCCTAATTCTATGCTTTCCTTCACTTTACCTGTTGAAGTCCTTCCTCCCCATTTTCCTTCCTTTCTTCCTTCTTTCCTTCCTTTTCCTATTTCTCCCTTTTCCTTTTCTCCCTCACTCTTTTTCTTTCTTTCTTTCTTTTTTCCTTCTTTCTTCTTTCTTTCTTTCTTTCTTTCTTTCTTTCTTTCTTTCTTTCTTCCTTCCTTTCTTCCTTCCTTTCTATTCTAAGCCTCAGTTGTATGGCAAAACAATAGGGACTAGGCAATTGAAGTAAAGTGACTTGCCCAGGGTGGGGTCACATGGCTAGGAAGTATCAGAAGTCATATTTGAACTCAGATCCTCCCAGCTCCAGGACTGATTCTCAATCTACTGAGCCACCTAGCTGTCCCACTACCCATCTTTCAAGCTAAATCTAAATACCAGCTTCTCCAGGAAATCTTCCCTAATTTCCATAAAGATTCCTGTCTGATCCTGCATAGCACTTTCTCCACATTGTCTTCAAGTGTCTGTTCAGATTATACCCTTTGCCTTGAAATACTCTTCTTCTGGGAGTTAGTTAAATGACTCAGTGGACAGAAAACCAGGCCTAGAGATGGGAAGTCCTGGGTTCAAATCTGATTTCAGATACTTCCTAGCTGTGTGACCCTGGGCAAGTCACTTATCCCACCATTGCCTAGCCCTTACTGCTCTTCTGATGTTGAGCCAATACATAGTATTGATTCTAAGATGAAAGGGAAGAGTTGGTTGGTGTTTTGTTTTTTTTAATATCTTCCCCCACTATGTGGAAGCATACTAAAAACCTTCCTTTACAATTTCTCTAGAAATATTAAGAAATGATATTACCCCAGCCTAAAATCCTTACCAGACTTTTCCCTTTAGGAAAGTGTAAAGAACAAACATTAAGGCCTTCCTTAGGGAAACGAATGAATAGTGATGACCAAATTTTTGTCTGAATAAGATTTTCCCCTTTCCCCAACCCTCGCCCCCAGACCTAGAGGAAGGCACGGTTTCTGCTTTCTCTTCCATTGAGAAATAGACTGATTCCTTCCAGGAGAAGTCTAGGAAGAATAGGATTGTTATTCCACAATTCTGAAATGTTAACTCAAACTATATTTTAAATATCCTGGTTTTCTTCCTGCAGATTTCTGTAAGCATTACCTAAAATCATCTCGGGGCAGGAGGTTATATTGGTCGGCCCAGGGAACTATACCAATTTAGACACCTCTCTCTCTCCAAGCTAGAACTGACTTGGACATAGAATAATGTTAAATGAAATCAAATTGTTTCTGGCAGACTCAAGACTAGGTCAAGCCCAGAGTATATTATTCATATTTTGGAGGGTTTTTTTTTTCCACAGTGGGTTGAATTCCCACCTTTTGGCCCAATTCAAATGCTATCTCCTCCTTGACTTCTCTGATCCCCTGATATGATGCTATCTCCCTGTCAGCATTCTCTCATCTAGCGATTTGCTCTGTCGCTCTCCAGAGTGCCAACCATGCACTATTGTGTATCTTGGGTTCATAAACTCCAAGCTGGAAGGGCCCTCGGAGGCTAGTCCAACCCCCTAATTTCACAGATGAGAAAATCAAAGCATAAGAAAGTCAAATGAGTTGCACAAGGTCACGCTGGTGGTAAACATCAGAGATGGAATTTGAACCTGGGTCTTCTGACTCTGGGGCCAGGACACTTCCTACCACACAATAAGCATTACCTGTGGGTGTTTTATTCCATCCCCACCCCACCAAAAAAATTCCCATACCTCCCATGATAAATTCTATTAGGACAGGAATCATGTATAATCTAAATTTTGCATCTCCTCTCAGTTCATTGCACACAGTAGGGTCTTAAAAAAAAGTCCTTACCATCTATCTTAGAATCATATCATTTCTAAGGCAGAAGAGCAATAATGGCTCAGCAATTGGGGCTAAACACTCTATCTATCCACCCCGCTAACTAACTGCCTCATAGTAGGGTCTTTTTTTTTCCTTTTTAAACCCTTTCCTTTTGTCTTAGAATGGATACCATTGGTTCCAAGGCAGAAGAGCAATAAAGGCTAGGTAGTTAGGGTTAAGCACTTTATCTGCCCCATAATAGAGTCTTTTTTTCCCCTTTTTAAATCCTTTCCTTTTGTCTTAGAATGGATACTATTGGTTCCAAGGAAGAAGAGCAATAAGGGCCAGGCAACTGGGGCAAGTGACTTACTCAAGGTCACCCACCTAGGAAGTGTCTGAGGTTGGATTTGAACCAAGGACCTTCTATCTCCAGGCTTGGCTTTCTACCCACTGAGCCACCTAGCTGCCTCCTATCATATAGTGGGAACAGTGATTCCCAAACATTTTTGGCCTACTGCCCCCTTTCCAGAAAAAATATTACTTAGTGCCCCCTGGAAATCATGAAACTATTTATTGAACTCAGAATAGAATGTAATACAAAAAAAGTGTGGCCATCACTGCTTCCCTGGATCGCTGCAGCACCCACCAGGGGGAGGTAGCGCCCACTTTGGGAATCATTGCTACTATCAACATTTATTAAGACCCTACCATGAAGGCAAGCTAGGTAGCTCAATAGATAGAGCCAAACCTAGAGTTGGAAACACCTGGGTTCAAATTTGACCTCAGACACTTCCTAGCTATATAACCCTGGGCAAATCACTTAACTTCAGATTACCTGATGAAAGGATCCATTGGCTGGGTAGCTCAGTGGATTGAGAGCCAGGCCTAGAGATGGGAGGTCCTAGGTTCAAATATGGCCTCAGATACTTCCCAGCTGTGTGACCCTGGGCAAGTCACTTGACCCCCATTGCCTTTTAAATAAAAAAAAAAAATTTTTTTTAAGGATCATGACCCCCATTGCCTTTTAAATTAAAAAAAAAATTTTTTTTAAAGGATCCATTGGGATCCATTAGAGAAAACATGACAGACTACTCCAGGATCCATACCAAAAAAGCCCCACACTTAGCTATGGGCCAGGGGGTCATAGAGAGTCGGACGTGACTGAACGACTGAACAGCAATTGCATCACGTTATGTTATATTGGGGAGGCACGGGCTGTTTCAACAATAGGTTGTTGGGGCATCTACCCTCTCTCTCTATCTCCCTCTTCTTCCCAGCCACCCACTCTCCTCCCCCTATCACTCACATATCTCCTCCTAGCTTCAGGTGAATGGATTTTAATTCTCCTGGATATGTTCTTCCCGAGGCAGTTCAGGGCTTAATTGGTGTCAGCGATTATCATCTTCCCACCCTGCCACACAAACACACACACCTGCCCCCCCCAACCCAGGAATGTTCTTGGCAAAAGTTGGGACAGGGAGGGAGAGGAGGGAAAGACGAATGGCAACAGAGACAGGTAGGCAGACAGCTAGACGAGCAGACAGATGAGGCTGGAAGCCATTTGTAGTTTCCATTCTCGTGAGCAAGTAAAAGAATATTTGTAAGGTGTTTAGCACCATGCCTGGCACACACTTAGACCATATAAATGCTTCTTCCCTCTCCTTTCTCTCCATCCCCTGAGACATGCCTGTACAGGACAACTGGCTTCCACGTGCAACCCCCAGCCCCATCCATGGCCACACTGATGATAAACCGGTGCCTGAGTGTTATGATCTACTCTGGGCAGGAGATAAGAAGAGGAATTCTGGGGAATACTTCCCAAAAACCCCTCCCAACAACACCCAAGAGGTACAGAATCCCAGAATCTGAGGCAGAGGGGGCTGGAGAAACATCCAGTGCAACCTCCCATCCATTCTAGGGGAAGGAGTTACAGTTAAGAGGGCATTTGGGCAGGGGTATGCTATAATCAGTTCTAAACAGCTCTCTAGAGATGATTGTTAAATTTTCAGTGCAAGGATTTACAACTTAGAAATTGCCAAATGCTACAAATCAGGATTGAGTTATTGTTTTGTTGATGGTCCAGACTTAAGAAAGTGATGGATAAAATGTTAATAATGGAGATTAAGTTTTAAAATGTGTCCATAAAATTTTTCCCAGAGAGACGGTTGTTAAACATTTGCCAGCACCCCCCCCCCCCGTTAGGGTCAAACCTCAAGAGTCCATATGTGAACAGACAGCCCAAAGGGAGAAGCAGCCTGTAAAAAAATCACCAGACTGTGGATTCCTCACCAGGAAGGGGGGAAAGGAAGGAGCCAGAATTTATTAAGCACCTACTATGTGCCAGGTATCATGCTAAGCACTTCTTGACTGCCATTAAGATAAGAGGTGGGTTTTGTTTTGATTTTTTGGTTTGTTCTTTATTTAAAAAAAAAAAACAAACAACACCTTATCTTCCATCTTAGAATCAATACTTTGTATTGATTTCAAGGCAGAAGAGCAGTAAGGGCTAGGCAATGGGGGGGGGGGGAGGTAAGTGACTTGTTCTGGGGCTCCCAACTAAGAAGAGTCTGAGGTCAGATTTGAACCCAGGACTTCCCAACTCCAGGCCTAACTCTCTATCTACTGAGCTACCTAACTGCCCCTTATTGTTTTTCTGGTTTTTTTTTATTACTTATCTCTGCCATTAATTAAATAAAAATCTCTTTGAGGGCAGAATCTCATGTTCTTCTCTCTTGGTAGCCATTCCCACAATCTAACCTAGCACTTGTCCCATGATTTAGGATTCCACCGATATAAGGAACTATTTTGAGAAACTGCCTACAGAACCGTATCAGTAGCTGTTGTGCTACTTCTGGTGACAGAGTGTTGCCTTGGGGGCTCTGAGCAGTAGTATACTGCCTACGTTCATTTAGTCAATAGTCATCAGAGGCTGGATTTGAACCCAGGTCTTCCTAATGTGTAACCAGCTCTCTGTCTACTCTGCCAAACCACCATGCTCAGAATATTCGGCGGTTTTATACTGGCTTCCATTTCCTCATTTATAAAATGAAGGGATTGAAATCCGTGATCTTGAAGATCCCTTTTGTCTCTAGTAATCTGCCTGTAAGGCGTGGGTGTCCAATTAGTATATGAGAAGTGAGGGGTGCATGGCTTCGTGGAGGGCAGCTAGGTGGTACAGTGGATGGAGAGCTGGGCCTGAAGTCTGGAAGACTCATCTTCTGGAGTTCAAATCTAGCCTCAGACATTTACTGTGTCAATCTAGGTGTCACTTAATCCTGTTTGCCTCAGTTTCCTCATCTGAAAAATGAACTGGAGAAGGAAATGGCAAACCACTCCAGCATCTCTGCCAGGAAAGCCCCAAATGAGTTTTCCCCATTTCCCCAACCAAAGAGTCACAAAGAGTTGGATCCATCTGAAACATGACTGAACAACAAGAAGTGTGTTTTGGGGGAAACACTGTGATTTACCAACCCTGAAGGCAACTCCACTCACCTCCACCAAGATCTTTGAACTGAGGCAGTATAAAACAGTGGATCAGGCACTGGACTTGGAATCAGGGAGACAAGGTTCAGATCCTATCTCAGATGCCTACTAGCTCCTAAACTTACTGTGTGCCCTTGGTCATGTCATTTCCCCCTTAGTTTCTTTTATAAAAGTGAATGAGCTGGAGTGGATAAATCTGTAAGCTGAAATCTTTTCTTCTTGAAGTTAAACATCCCCGGCTCCCTCAGCTTCTTATCAAACTGGATGGATTCTAGACCTTTCACCAATCTCAGCCCTCCTCAACATATTCCTCTAGCTATATACCTCCTAGATTCTAAAAAAGCCATGGAACTTCACTGCGTCTTGATTTCCTCATCTATAAAATGCAAAGGTTGAACATAATGGCCTCTAGGGCCTTCTAACCTTAAAATTGTACAATCCAGGTCCCACTGTTCCTAACTGTTTTAAGGAATCTTGGAGGCAATTTCTCAGTTTCCCTATCCCTCCCCCCTTTCTCTGGGATAACTGGCTGACCCATCATAGCTCAATGGACATCATGCTTCATTAGAGACTGCCATCACCATCTCCCCCCACTCCCTACCTCCAGCCTCTGATACCCTAATTGCTTTCCCATGTCACACTAATTGAGGCCAGATTACCACTACCATGGAACTTTGGGTGGGCTGGCAGACTGACCAGGGACTTCAAAGCACCAAATGGATAGACCGATACCCAGGGTAGATCCAGAGACTGCTCACCCATTGGACTCCCCCTTCCCTAAGTCTTCCAGAAAAGAAAATGCTATCCTTCCTGAAGGGACAGGAAGAAAAGAAGCCACCAGAAAAGCCCACACTGATGGAAACAATAGTCTCTTGGGCTCCATTAGTAGAAGTCCAGGGACCAGCTGGCTTCTCCTCTGCTTCAACCTTCTGAGTATAAGGCTGAGAATTCAGGGTGCCATATTTGAACAGGGGACATCAACAAGGCACAAGACATCTGGGAAAAGGCAAAGAGATGAGAAGATTTCAGATCACAGATTTATCTAATCCACTCACTTCATTTTTATAAAAGAAACTAAGGGAGAAATGACTTGGCCAAAAGCATGCAGTAAGTAATAGAGTAAGGAATTCCAACCCAGGTCCTCTCACTCCATATCCAGTGGATTTTCCACTGCTTCACAATGTCTCAGAGGATCACCATATGCAAAACTGGCCACCCCCACACGTTGGAGGGTTCACCTTGATTTGTGTAACTCTAGAGAACTGAACCAGGGACCAGTGGATGGAGGTGTTAAAGAAATAAAGGGTAGAGAGAGATATAGATGGATATACATGGATTTCAGCTCAATGTAAGAAAAGGCTTTCAAGGGGACGAAATACCTTGTGAGCAGCCACTGAGTTTCTTGTCATTAAGCACAGGTCGAGTGACTGCCTGCCAGGGATAATTTCTAGAACATTTCTGTGTAGGGCAAGTGAGGATCATTAGAATTAAGTGACTGTGAAAGGTACATTCTAACTCTAGAATCCTTTGGTTCTAAAATGATGCTACTGATTTGTCTGCTCATTTCTACTTATACACTAATGGGGGAATGAGGAAACAAGTGCTTATTAAGCACCTACTATGTGCCAGGCACTGAACCAAGCTCTTTACAAATACTTTTGTATTTGATTCTCACAACAACCCTGAAAGGTATGTGCTATCATTGTCTCTATTTTCTATTTGAGAAAATTGAGGCAAAAAGATGTTAAGTGACTTGCCCAGGATCACACAGCTATTAAGAGTCAAAGAGGCTGGATTCAAACCCAGGTCTTCCTGACTCCAAGTCCAGATACTGTATCTACTGTATCACCAAGCTCCTCTCTAGCTCAATCACAGAAAATGGTTCTTTACCTGGATCTAGGCATTAAATTTTCCATCTGTTTGATGGATCTAGAGCTGGGTAGAGCAGAGACATAAAAAGGGCCCATCATTTTCAAATATGTTGGACTGGGATTATCAGGAGCTCTGGAAAAGGTATTACTGCCTACTCCAGAGAGAAGAGGATCTGGAAAAGGAATAGAGACCCCCAGTTGTAGAGAGATTCTCAAAATGCGTTCTGGGGGCCACCGGAAGTCTTGTAGACTCTTTCAGGAGATCTGTGGGATTATAACTAGCTTTCACAAAATAATACTAAGATATTTTCATTTCTAGTAAGGTAAACATCGATAGATATAACTCACACAAAAGTTCTTTGATGGGTCCTCAATAACTTCTAAGAATATAAAGACATCTCGGGGGACAGTGAGGTGGCTCAGTAGACTGAGAGCCAGGCCTAGAACCAGGAGGTCCTGGGTTCAAATTCAGCCTCAGACACTTCCTAACTCTGTGACTCTGGGTAAATCACTTTTAACCCCCATTGCCTAGCCCTTATTGCTCCTCTGCCTTGGATTGATTCTAAGGTGGAAGGTGAGGATTTTTTAAAAAGAGTATAAAAGACATCCCAAGACTAAAAAGTTTGAAGATCATCATCTTAGAGCAAGGATTCCTAACCTGGAGTTCCATGAATGTGGAAGGGAAAAAAACAACAAAACTTTCTTTTCACTAACTTTTGGCTTCTCCTATAATCCTATGTATTTTGCTTTCTGCACTTAAAAAAAGCAGTGTTCTGAGAAGGGGTTCAACTGCTTTACTAGACTGCCTAAAGGGTCCATGACACAGAAAGGTTAAGAGCGCCTTCTTAGTGGTTCCCTGGAAGTACTCTGTCCCCACCCCCACTCTCCTGGTCCCTAGACCCATAAATCAGCTCTCCTGTTAGGGACTTTGAATCCCTAATTAGTGCATAATTAATTGCCAGATGTTCTCTATGGTAAAAGAACATTAATAAATGTCAGGGGCCTGCTGTCTGGGAACGGGACACTGAGCCTGGGAAGGAGAGGGGTACCAAGAAGTGGGTCTGAGTCTCTATTCAGGAGTAGAGCGAGATCTGGGCTTAGCCTAGCCCCAAAGTTGGACCTAAACAGTAACCTCAGTCCTAAATCTACCCTTAAATGGAACCAGAGCTGAGCCCTGGCTTGTATGCCATATGCAAGGTTGGAAAATAAGGGCCCACCCAAGGTTCTAAGACTTCACTGGAAAACACATGACTTGACTTATCATAAAATAAATACCTATGTAGTTTGGAGAAGGGCATTTTCTGGAATGGGGCTGGGCCTTGTAACTAGTGCCCATCTGTGCCCTCCTTATCTGTTCTGGATTATTATTTTACCTCGGGGCCTGGGGTGATGATAATTTAAGGATTGAGAGTAAAGGGACTGGCAAAGAGTCCCAACCACAGAGAGAGAGAGAGAGAGAGAGAGAGAGAGAGAGAGAGAGAGAGAGAGA
>NC_058130.1:165476608-165548769 GCF_016433145.1 Gracilinanus agilis
GGGAGTGGGGGGACACTTCCCATGGACTCTTCACCCTAACCAGGGTGGGAAGGACGTAGGAAAAGCTAGCCATTTCCATGGTCAAAGCCCTATTCTCCCCCATTCTCCACTCCCCCAAATCTGGGAACATTGGAAAGCAGGGGAACACACCTCCCTCCCAGATACGGATGGTGGCCATGGGGAGGGAAGAAGAAGGGCAATTCTCTGGCAAAAGGGCTTTGAATGAGATGGAAACTATCAGGAGGAAATAGAATTGTTTGTTTTTTAAACAGAGATGAGGATAAGGGAATATAGTACAGAGATAGGGGAGGAGAGAGAGAGAGAGAGAGAGAGAGAGAGAGAGAGAGAGAGAGAGAGAGAGAGAGAGAGAGAGAGAGAGAGAGAGAGAGAGAGAATGAATGATAATGGTTCACATATATATAGTGTTTTAAAACCTACAAGCATTTTCTTCACGAAAACTCAGCTTACTGAGTAAGTGGTGTATTATCCCCATTTTACAGGTAAGGAAACAGAGGCTTAGAAATGTTAAGTGATTTGATCAGGGTTGTCCAGATGCTAAGTAGTAGAACTAGACCTCAAACCCAAGAATTCTGATTTGATGAGCAATTTACACTGTTCCATAGGTAGTAGGTAAGTAGATAGATAGGTAGATAGACAGACAGATGGATGGACGGACAGGCAGATAGATAAATGATGGATAGATAGATAGATAGATAGATAGATAGATAGATAGATAGATAAATAGGAAGGAAGGGAAGGAGGGAGGAAGATAGGGAGGGAGGGAGGGAGGGAGGAAGAAGAGAGAGAGATGTAGGAAGGTAGGTAGATAGGTAGAGAGAAAGAGAAACAGAGAAAGAGAAGAGAAAGAAATAGACAAAGAGATAATAGAATACCAAGTGCCTAAGGGAATAATGAAAGAAGGGGTATAGTGGGACAGATGGAGATGGGGGTATTTGGAGCAGAAGAGAGGGGAAGAGATTTTGCTGTTACATAGGCAAGCTGACAGATGGACAAAAGGAGATAGGACAGATACAGGGGTGTGAGAAAGTCCCAGCATGAGTACAATGGGCACTGGAGGAGGTGGGGGATGGAGAATGACCCCAGGATTCTAACCTGGGGCCTGAGCCTCTGTTGTAAGGTATCTGGGCTCCTCAGTCCACGGTGTGGCATGGGCCGCCACACTCCAGTCACTCCACGTCCCAATTTCATTGTCCTTGGCAGCTACCTGAATGATGTACTCCTTCCCAGCATATGCATCCGTGATGGTATGTGTAGTGCCATCAGATAGCTCAACCTGAGGAAAGCATGGAGAAGTTCAGCCCAGCAGGCATTTAGGACACGTCTCTGTTCCAGGTCTTGTTCTGTGCTCTGAGGATATAGACTCACAAAGGAAACAGTCCCTGCTCTCGAGGAGCTTACATCCTATTGGGAAAGAATTAAGACAAGTACATGTATGGAGATGAGGAAAGAGGAAGGCCAAGAGGTCAGTGAACTGAAGGGAAGAGTGTTTTGAGGTCAGGGGTATTCTCTAGTCACAGGATCTTAGATTTAGAACCAGAAAGAACCTAAGAGGTGGTCAAGTCCAACAACCTCATTTTACAGACGAGCTGTAGCTAGTATATGTCTGAGATGGGATTCTAACCTAGGTCTGCCTGAGTCCAAATTGGGCACATGTGGCCACATCCTCCTTCCTCTTTTCTCTAACTTCCTAGATTAAAAAAAAAAAAAAAAAATGTTTCTCTGACTCCTGTCCCGAGCCATGGATCTGGATCTCTTGGCCATTTCCCAATAACCCTCCCTAATTCTTTATACTGTCTTCCTCCAGCCCTTTAACCCCACCTCCACCCCTCACCAACCCTCCTTCCACACCAGAGGCCCCAGATGGTCCCCTCCCCATTTCCCAACAACAGACCCTTAATCCCAACCCCTGACTGTACATACCCCACCCCCCAATCTTTTTATCCTGGCTTCATTGAAGGGAAAAAGAACCATCCCCAGTAAAGTAATGTTCTTATCTCAACCCCTTCCCCTAATCCCAATCCAAAGATGATCTGACCCCCAAACCCCCACCTGACTGAAATCATAAAAGAGAACAGATGAGTGTGTGTTCTTATACATCCTTCCTCCCACTGCTGAAGTGACACAGCTCAGAACCCTATTCTAGTTGGACCCCCAGACCACCACCTCAGGATCTAAACCAGCCAGTCGCTGCTCTTGCAGGTCATCCTTTTAGGAGACCTCCCAGATGTTCCCCTCCATAGTCTCTCCATCCACTCCCTTCCCTGCCACCAGCTGCCTCCCTCTGTCTCCATGCCCTTTCCCTTTTTACAGCCTGTTAATTTTATGGCCTGCCGTGCCCGGCCGGACGCCGGCCCTTACCAGGGTTTCCTCTCTGGCCACCCAAAGCCCCCATCGTCTCTCATTACAGACCTTTACAGCCATTAGCGCCGCTGAGGGGGGCCATTTACAAGGGAGCCTTTGGCGGGAGCAGAATCTGGCTGCTTGTGGGGGAAGGGGGAGGTTGGGCTACCACCACTCACTAATCCCACTGCACCACCCTGCCTACCCAGCACCCCCCCCCCATTCCAGGCCCCTTTCTGCTTCATCTCAGCGCCACTTGCTTCCTCATTAACCTGCCGATGGGATGGCTATAAAGGGGCTCATAAACGAGGAGGGACAGGGGAAGCTGGGCCCAAGTCCCTGCACTTGGCCTGCCACTACCTCCCCTCCCCTTCCCCTGGCTGTAGTGGACTAAACTTGGACTAAACTGGCCCATGACTGAGCTTACAGTGATATTCAGGGGGACAGGGAAGGGAGGGCGAGAAGAGATGCCTGGGAGTCTTTCCTCTGCCCTACCTCAATTTGCAAACTTGACCCAATGTTTAGAACTCTGGGAGTCCTAGTTTTCTGCCAGGGAGGGAAAGGTTTTGAGCCTCTCTTTGCATCTCCATCACTTAGCACGGTTCCTGATGCAGGATAAGAAAGGCTTGTTAACTGACTTCCTGACTGAACTTGGGCAGGCCCCCAAGAGAAATCAGGCAAGATTCTTGGCAGGACAAGCTAATATTCAGGGCTCAGGAGGAATTATCTGTTGTTACTGGTCCTCTTCCCTGAAAACCATCAATATCAACAACTGTTTATTAAGCACCTACTATGTGCTAGCCTCAAGTGGAGAAGGTGGACTTCAAGTCAAGTTCAAATCTGGCTAGTAAGCTGTGTGACCCCGGGCAAGTTTTACTGTTTGTCTTAATCCATTGGAGAAGGAAATTGCAAACCACTCCAGTATCTTTGCCAAGAAAAGCCCATGGACAGCCTTGATATGCTGCTGGTCTACAGGGTCCCCAAGGGTAGGGCGTGACTGAACAACAATGTGTCAGGCACTGAGCTAAACACTGAAGGCACAAAGAACAGTCTCTGCCCTCAAGAAGCTCTCAGTCTAATAGGAGAGATGACATGGAAACAACTATGTACATGGAGGATATCTACCGAGTAAATAGAAGGCGATCTCAGAAGGTACTAGGAGAGGGGGAAGTGGGAAATACCTTGTAAAAGGTGCAATTTGAAGGTGCATCTTGAAGGAAATCAGGAAAGTCAAGAGGCAGAGGACTGGAGGGCAAATATTCTAGGCAAGGGAAATAGCCAGGGAAAATGCCTAGTCAGAGGTGGAACAAGAAGACCTTAATAGCACTGTATCCTAGATTATGGGGAGGGGTATAAAGGCTGTAAAGATGGCTGTGTGACCCTGGGCAAATCACTTAACCCCAGTCGCCTGGCCCTTAACCCTTATCTGCCCTGGAACCAATACTTAATATCAATTCTAAGACAGAAGGTAAAGGTTTAAAAAAAAAAAAAAAAAAAAAAGGTGGCTGCAGATAGGAAGGGACCAGATCATAAAGGGTGTTAAAGATTAGGCAGAGGATTTTATATTTGATAATGCTACTGTTCAGTCATTTTTCAGTGGTGTCCAACTCTTCATGACCCCATTTGGGGTTTTCTTGGCAAAGATACTGGAGTAGTTTGTCATTTCCTTCTCCAGTTCATTTTACAGATGAGGAATCTGAGGCAAAAAGGGTGGAGTGACTTGCCCAGGGTCATACAACTACTAAAGCTGGATTTGAACACTGGTGGGACTGACCCCAGACCCAGGGCTCTATCCGCTGAGCCACTTAAATTCCTTGAAGGCAGGAACCATTTCACTCTTTGTCTGGCTGGCACCCAGTGCTTATACAATAGAAGTGAATTGTTTTAGCTACTCTGGGGATAGGGAGATTACTATTTCACATGGCCATTTTTGTAAGCCACTCTGATCATGATATTGAGCTGAAATGTGCCTCTGTAATTTTCACTCATTGTTGATAATTTTGCATTTTAGGGCCAAGCAAAAAGAAAAAAAGAAAGAAAGAAAAAAAAGTGAATTTGTTCTTTCAAATGGTCACAGTGGCATGTCATTATTATGCCCCTCCCTGAGGCTTCTCTCCTTCAGCTAAAGAGCCTCAGTTTCCTTAACTGTTCCTCATACAACATTATTCAGTCTAGGTGTTATTAGGTGAGCCTGATGCTAACACTGGGGGTGGGGGTGTACGTGGTGGGGACGGGGGCTGCTTTAGCATGCATTTGTTATTAATGTGTGAGTCTCTAGTGTGTGTGTAGGGTCAGGGGGAGATAAGTGTCTGGCCCAAGGAGTCCAAATGATATAGCAACACATCTCTCTTCCTTTTTGTCAGGAATTTGAGAATCTCCCCTACTTGGGGAGCCTACAAGGACCATGTTTATTGGTTCATGGGAGCTAGTCCTACCCCTGAGTTCAAGTGGGCAGGAATGGAGCCACTCCTCAGCCAGTGTACCATAGAAAAGACGAGGAAGAGCACAGCTCTCAATTTGGAGTCAGTAGTTTTCCCGGATATCACAGAGTAGGGGAACCTGGAATTGGACTCTGGTCCAACCCTCATCTGAGTAGAATCCACGGTATGACATTCCCAACAATATCCCCCCTCCGACCTCAGGTGAGGATCCCAGGGGTGCATTTTGCAATCTGCTTTGCAAAATCCCAAGATGGCAGAAGATGGCTCTCAACCTCTGGTACCAGAAGAGTTGTTTACTCAAGAGGTAACTCACCTGGAGTCGGAAAGCATACAATATTTCACTTGTTTATTTGGGTTTATGTTTGGGGGCTTAGGTTTTATAAGATTATTTACTTACAAAAATAAATAACATGGAAATAAGTTTTGCATGATAATACATGTGTAACCCAGATCAAATTACTTGCCAGCTCTGGGACAGAGGAGGGGAGGGAAGGAGGGAGACAATTTGGATCTTATAACTTCAGAAAACTTATGTGGAAATTTGTCATTACATGTAATTGGCAAAAATAAAATAAATAAAACAGAAAAAAGAGGCAACTCACTTGTTCTCTCCTCCTCCTTCTATCACTCCTACACTTACATGTCCATCAAAAACCCTCAGCAAGTTCAATGTGCCCCAAACTAATCACCTTCCCCTCCAAATCTGCCGAGAACCATGCCTCTCTTTTTAAACTCCCCACTGTGTGCTGGAGCCGACACTGAGTGATGTTTCCCTGAGGAGGAAGGCTGAGGTCCCCTTCCCTGAGAGCTGTAAGAAATCAGACTGTAATCTCTCACCCTCATGGGTGACCTTCACTCTGGCTGCAGACTTACATGACCTCAGGGACATGAGGGGATTAGACTAGATAGCTAAGGTTTCTTCAGCTCGAAAGTTCGATGATCCTGTAAACAGGGTTATAGGCTTTCAAAACAGGTGCTACAATCCTGTGACCCAGTCTCTGAAGGGGAGACCCTGGGAGTACTTCCCCAAGCTCAGAGACCCCTGCACACCCCTACGAGAAGAGAGAGAGTGACCAGCCTTCTATCCTCCTGGCTGAAGGGAAGAAAGAGGGGCCAGCAAAACCAAATAAAGGGACTCTAACCTCCTGCTCATATTCGGGTTCTTTGGCCAAATTAATCCTGGTTCCTTGCACTTAGAACAAGAGCATAACTGGGGCTCAAAAAAAATAGTCTAGGGCAAAGGTCATATAGCACTGAGGGCTGCGCTGGGAGACCCTCTACTCTCCTTCCATCTAGGGCTTTCTTTATAACTTGCATGAAATGCTCCCTCTCTTCAGAGAGGTGCCCTTCCCTCCAAATCTCATCTTTCCCTACTCTTAGGGGAGTAGAGTCTCAGAACTGTTGGCAACATGAGCCCCCACTCCCCTTCCTTTGCCTCCAAAGTAGCAGATGGGCCATCACCATTCTGGAGAGCCCCAGAATTAGGAAAGGGGACTGACCCTGTGTGGAGGGGCTCAGAAGATTGGAAAAGAGAGCTCTGGTTCAGTGCCCACCCCCTCCCACAATCCAAGAGCAGGACAGAGTTTGTCCCTCAGTCCAAGGGCTGAATCTAACCCCTACTGACTTTGTCTTCCTCTGCTTCATCCACCCTTCCTATTTACCTTCACTCACATCTTGATACTTTTCCATTTTTCCCACAAAACCCAAAGATGGCAGAATATGGCTCTTAATCTCTGGTACCAGAAGTATCGTTTACTCAAGAGATAACTCATTTGTTCTCTCCTTCTCCTTTTATCACTCTTAC
Organism: Gracilinanus agilis; assembly: GCF_016433145.1. Lineage (NCBI taxonomy): Eukaryota > Metazoa > Chordata > Mammalia > Didelphimorphia > Didelphidae > Gracilinanus > Gracilinanus agilis. Next base: position 165,483,215 of record NC_058130.1, read on the forward strand.
ACTTACATTCCAGCAATAACCCTTAAGCAAGTTCAGTGTGACCCAAACTAATCTCATCACCTTTCCCTCCAAATCTGACGAGAACAGAACAATCAGAAATGGGCCAGTAACCAACACAGGAGAGCGAGGGAACGTAGACTCACATTCTCCTGTCTCCGGAGGTAGCTAGGTGGTGCAGTGGAGGGGGGAAGACCCAAGTTCAAATCCAGCTTCAGACACTTTATAACAGTGTGGCCCTAGAGAAGTCATTTAACCTCTATCTGCCTTATTTTCCTCAAACGTAAGAAGATAACAAAAGCACCTTCCTCCCAGGGTTGTGAAGATCAAATGAGACAATATCTATAAAGCACTCAGCGAAGCATAAGGCAAATAGTAGACTTAATAAAGGCTTCCCTCCTTCTTCCTTTCCTCTTTCCCTTCCCTTCTTCCCTCCCTCTGGTCCCAAGTGAGAACTCTCAGGGACAGAGATGAAAACTATCGGGCAGAGAATTCAGACTGATGGAAAACTGGATTCTGCATCGGAGGCCACGGGTTGCCTCAGGACAGTGGCTGTTACCGCCCCAACGAGCCTCTCAGTATCTGATCTCCCTCTCTTCCTAGGCTCCTTGAGGAAGGGGGTTATGAAGCCAGGCAGAGACAGAGAAGGGCTGACAGAGGTGGGGGGGGACACATAGACTGAAGAGAGACAAAGCAAAGAGAAACAGCTCAAATTTGGGGAAAGGAGCTGCAGGAAAGGCCAGCCCGTGAGATTCTATCTGGAGGGGTGCCATCCTGCGTGGGGGCAGGAGGAGGGGCTCCCTCGGGGTCCCTTCTAGGCGCAGAGTTCTATTCATTTGGAGACTCCACGAGGGACGGCACCGATCTGGCATCTTGAGTCCGCCTTCTCTGTCCTGGAAGACTTGTCCCTTGGGAAAGACCCTTCTGTCAAATAAATCAGGTCAGTCTGGGCCCATGCATACGTGCATTAGCAGGGTCCATCCACGTGTCCATACGTGGAAATCCACACACACACAGAATGTTTCACACACCATGTTCCATGTGTGTGCACATCCCTGGGGTGTCTTCCCTGGGCATGCACACGGCTTGCAGATCACACTCCATGAGCACAGGTATGTGTTCTACATATGTACACGTGCAAGCCAGAGCCCTCCTGGTTAGTGTGTGTGCGTGTGTGTGTGTGCACAGCATGTGGACACCAGCGAGTGTGCGTGTCCGTTCCGTGTGCTTGCACTCGGTGGCCGCCCCGTCTGTAGCTCGTTAACGGGTGGGGAGGTAAGGGGGGCTCATGAAACCAGAACCAGATTATTAGCGGTGCATTAGGGGACGGCGGCCTGCCAGGCGAGGACTCCATTAGGGGAACATCTGAGTGAGTTAGCCAGACTGGCCGTAAACCTGGGGGTGGGGGGACTGAGGAGGGCCCCAGGATCGAGTTACACACTTAAAAGCCAGAGGAGTGAGGGGGATAGCCGGCGGGCGGTGCTCTCAGCCGAGGAGACAGAGCACAGGCCCCAGCCAAAGGGGGAGAAAGGAAAGGGCCCGGCTGGCACCAGGGCCCAGGTCCGAACACCCAACGTCCAGGGGGCCGGGGGGACAGAGCTTGACAGAATTGGCCTTTTGGAGGAACTTCAGGGAGCCAGGGGCATGATTATAAGAGAGGAGGAAGGAGGTTGATCCCCAAAATCATTTTGTATTTATTTTGTACGATTTGGGTACATGGTGTTTATAGCAAATAGAATGTAAGCCCCTTCAGGGCAAGGGATTATTTGGTTTTAGAGTTTATATCCCCAAAATCTGGCATGATGCCCGGCACAGAGTAGGTGTTTAATTAAATAAATGCTTATTGAATTGACTTTAACGATCCTGTTGCTCTCATGTCGGCCCGCCATGACTAAGACCCTTCCAGCACCAACCTCTCTAAGCCGTGGTCTCTTCATCTATAAAATAAGGATGTTGGACTGGATGAAATTCAGAGATGGCACATGATCGATTCAACTGCAGCCAGGCTCCGACAGATGCTAACGTGACCCTCTATACTGGATGGGCCTCCAGCATCCCTGCACTCAGACCAGAACCAGAACCAGTACTTGGGTTGAGCATAACCGAACCACTAACTCTGATGCCAGAATGACCAGTCACAGCCTAACCTCTAATCCTGGCCACTGAGTGACCTCAAGCCACAGCTACGGTCAGAGCCCCAACCCTGGCCACAAACAGATGATCAATTCTAGCTATGGCCCAACTCTGGACACAGACTGGACCCTGACCCCTGACACCCCTGACAGCCAGAGGCTGTTCCACGGATCCTCTAGTCATCACATAAATTTGTGCCACGAGTCTTAAAGGGGATCAGAAAATAATGTGAGTTATCTCAGAGCGGTTCATCCCCTCTGATGGATACTGATGGATAACCAAGGCCTTCTGGTGACAGGTCAGGTTGTATTTGTTGTTTAGTCATTTTTCAGTTGTGTCTGACTCTTTGTGACTCCATTTGGGAAGTTTTCTTGGCAGAGATACTGGAGTAGTTTGCCATTTTCTTCTCTAGCTCATTTTACAGATGAAGAAATTGAGGCAAACACAGTAAAGTGACTTGCCCAGGGTCATACAGCCAGATTTGAACTCAAGAAGATGATTCTTCTTGACTCCAGGTCCAGCACACTCTCTCACTGCATCTAGCTACCCTGACAGATCGGGACCCTATCTTTTATCTGTACCCCTTTCTCCCACTCACACAGTAGTTCTCCTAGCCCTTCTTGTGTACACCCAGAATACTGCAACAGCCTCCTAGCTGCTTTCCCTGGCTCCAGTCTCTCCATCCTTCACCCAGCTGTCAGTCTGACATGCCTAAGACATGGATTTGACCACATTACTCTCGATCAAGACATTTCAGCAATTCCCTGTGTTCTCTAGGATCCAAATACCTCTGCCCGGGCATTGGAAGCCCTTTCTTAAGTCGCCTCTCATCTTCCTTTCCAGGCTGCTTTCACACCTATTACCCCTCACATTCTGGCCACGCTTCTCTTCTCCATTCTCTCAGTCCATGACATTCAAGCTCCCATCTCCTTATCTCTGTACAAGCTGTTTCCCATTTCTGGAATGTTTTCTCACCTCGCCTTGGCCTCCTAAAAAGCCTCATCCCCTCGGAGGCTCAGCTCAATTTGCTTGCCTCCTACAAGAGGTCTTATCTGGCTCCCCACACTCCCCCTACCCTCCTGCTGGTGCTCCTTACCCTTAAATTGCCTTTTATTTCATATTTACTTACTTGTGCACTATTGTTTTTACTCAACAGAATGTAAGCCCCTTAAGGGCTAATATTTGGTTTTTTGTTTGGTAGACCCAGAGTCTAGCATAATACTTGGTACATAGTAGTTGTTTACTAAATAAATGTTTGTTGAACTAACTTGAATGGTCATGGGCCCGCCATGAAAAGGCCTTTTCCAATAGACACTCTGTGACACACACACACACACACACACACACACATCCTCTCTGTAACTCAGGCCCTCTACACACGCTCTGAAGTTCTCTTTCACATCTTGAGTATATCTCAGAGACTAGCCACACATACCCTGCGTGATCCTCACCAGCGTTCTCCCTGTGCTGTGATCAGTGTCCTGCGGGACTTGCACCCCTACACGTATCCTCTGTACACTCATATCCTGAACACACCAATGGGGATCCTCCATTTAGCATCACTTCTCCTTCCCCCCAACAACTCTACCAATCCTGCACTGCTCTCCTTGAAAATATTGTCCTGGGTCATCAACATAAGAGCTTATAGGGAAAAACCAAAAGCCATTATTTCTTTCTCTCCACCACCTTGAGATTCCATTACCCCCACCTCTGACCCTTCTCATAGGCTCACCTTACCCTCTTCCCTCTACCAATCTGGATGCACCATCCAAATCCAACTAGAAATCCTCTTTTCGCAGAACTCTACAAATTCACCCCCAGCCCTCTCAAGGGGGTAAACCCCTTATACACACCCTGTGAAGCTGTCCATAAATTTGTCCCCATTTATATTTCGTGTCCCTAAGCCTTAGACCCACGGGGACCCATCTTTCTCTCAAATTGGGGGTCATTGAAGGGTAAGTCCATGTCTAGACCTGAGGTTTGCCAGGAACAGGGCAAGAGTATTTCTCCCACATCGGGCCAGGAGCTTCCTCACATCGAGAAGAGATTCCAAGAAGGCTAGAGTCTTATCCCTCGCTTCAGACAAGGACATCTGCCCCTTATGGCAGGGAATACCCAAAATAAGCTTATATCCCCTTCAGACCAGGGGTTCCCCAAAGACTGACCTTTTGTCTTCTCCTCAAACCAACGACTCTTCAAATAAAGGGATGTTTCTCTCTCAGATTGAGGGTTCTATGAGGGATGGTGGGGGGGGCCGAAAAGGGAAATCTGGATGGTCCAGAAATGCCAGCAAGACTTGCACTCAGGATCTCAGGGTGTGAAGGAGCCAGTGCTCCAAGCCTTAAATTCCTTTCCATCTGAGTGAGTGCTTCCCATGACAAAAATATGGAAAAACGATTCTCCTTTTCCCAGGAATAGGGGATTAGGGAAGAACGTCTTTCTTCTCTCTTGTGTCGTGTGCATGTGTGTGTGTGTGTGTGTGTGTGTGTGTGTGTGTGTATGTGTGTGGGTTTTCTCTGTTCTCTGTTTCCACAGGACTGGATATGATGTCGAAAGAAATACAGATGTGCATTTGCCCCGAAATGATGTGAATTGCAGGCCATATTCCCTGGGTTGGGGGGAAAGGGAGGGCGGTGCGTTCAGCCTGGACACAGCAAGGCACGGCTGAGCGCACGTCCCAGCGGCCCGGGTGGTAGCCAGGAAATTCGGAGCACAGCTGTCCTGCCTTCCCCCCACACATTTCTTCCCGCCCCCACCACACATTTGAACCCCCCACTCTGGCCAGGCCTATCTCCTCACCATCCCTAACACCACACACTCACACCACTCTTACCTTTGCTCACTTAGCTGCCCCTGTCTTGGACCCCTGCCCCAATCATCCCAATCTTCCTGATCAGAATCCTGCCAACTTTTCAGGGTCCAGCTCCGGTCTCCTCTCCTCCAGCCTCGACCAAATGCCCTTCTTGCGGCCTGAGTGACCCATCTAGTTATTACAGACTGTCTCAGTGCGGTCTGGGTAAGTCACCTCCCCAACCAGACAATGACCTCTTGAAGGCCTGTGGCTATTCCTTCTTCTGTCTCCCTCACAGCCCAGCTGGGCCCAGGGCTAGGCACACAGGAAGCACTTTCTGAATATTCGTTGATTATATTCGAGTCATAAATGTCTGAGCTGGAAGGAACCTCAGAAATCATTTAGTTTAACTTCTTCATTTTACAGATGAGGAAACAGAGGCCCATGGAAGGGAAATGCATAGTTGAGGATCACACAATGAGTTACTGGTAAGACCAGGATTAGAACCCAGGTGTCCTGGCTCCTAGTCCCAGGATGCTTCCCGACATACTTTGCTGCCCCTCCCCCTTCCATGGTGACCACAAGAAAGAATCAACTTAACGCCTCCTCTCCAATTGTTTTTTAAAAGAGTAAGGCTAAGATTAGAGAGAAATGAGGTTAATCTGTTCCAAATTCCCTTCTCTTGTTCCATAAAATGTTCAATCTGGGAAGGAGCAAGAAACTAGTTAAGTAGTGGGTGTCAGGAATGAGTCCCCGCTTGGCTGGAAGCTCAATCTCCCCACCTAGTACCTCAATTTCCCTTCCTTGCCTCCTCTATTGGACCCTGATATATTTAGGGTCTGGAAGAGAAGGAATGGAAGCCTCCAGAACCAATGGATGTTTGTCTTCTGAAAGCATGTAGAGTAGGTGCCCTTCCCCACATTCACACCTCCAAAGGCAGAGACAGACTTACGTGTTGCCACTGGTCAAGGATCAGTGGCCGGTATCGAAGGAAGAACTTAAGAGGGAATGACTCAGGATCAGGCCAGGAGGAGGGTGTCTGCCAGGTCACCTCCAGGCGTCGAGGGCTGCTAGGTACAGGCCGGGCCACAACATTCTCTGGAGGATCTGGCTTCACTGTTTGGAAAAAACATACCACCAACGCCATCATCAACCTTGACACTAACATCGTCCCCATATCCATCATCCCCATTCTCATCGTCACCACCATCACCCGATTCATTGAGGTGACTCATCCCTACCAATCATCTCGGGGTCTGCCTATCTGCTAAGCAGGACTGCACCTACACGGTTCACTCTAAGAGAAATACTAATAAAGTCTGCTTCAGCCTGGGGAAGCAGGGGTTCACCTCCATCAGGTCTTTGCCCCTCAAGATAGATTAAAAGGGTATACCCTTCCCTCTATGGCCTTTCTCCACTTCACAGCCCCCAGAGTGACTGTCCCTCTGGCCTGGGACCAGCAAGGAGGCTGGGGGTCAAGGACTGAAGTCTACTTTGTCCTCCACTAGGGTTCTAGTTACAAGATTGAGGCCAAGATTAGAGTGTTCAAGGGACAACTCAGAGGGATCTCTAGTCTAGGGGAGATGGGAACTGGATGGGAAGAAGTTGAGAGCAGATTTGGGATGAGAGAAAAGAACCAAGATTGAGGAAGGCTGAAAAAGGAGAGGGTCTGAAGACGATGGGACAGGCCAGACTGAGATTAGAAGTGGTTTAAAAAAAAAAAAAAGGTTTAGAGAAAAGAGGGATGGGTGAAGGGAGCCCAGTAGGGTCTGCAGAGAGGAAGCACAAACCGGGAGGAGGTGAGAGGAAAAGTGAAAAGCCTAGGACAGACAAGGAAGAATAGAGAAGAAAGGCTGGAAGAGATAGGTCTGAGTATGGAAGAAAGGAAACTGGGGTAAAGGGTTGGAGGGATAGGGTAAGGATGGGAGGGGAAGACCTATGGGACGAACAAGACAGGACAGAAGGAGGTGGAGGGGTACTTTAGGGTCAGGATGGGAGGAGACCAGAGTGGGATCTGGGAGGGACAGGACAGATGGGGGAGGGGAGCCCAGGGGAGACAGAGGAGGTCTGGAGTGAGGAGGCCAGGGAGGGGTAGGAGAGGCGCCTATCCCAGCCCTGTCTCTTGCTCTGACACCTCATTCATCACCCGAAACTTAAGGAAGCCATTAAGTTGGGTGGAAGGGGCTGGGGTTGGGGGCGGGGGCTGCAGCTGTTCTGCATAATAGCCCTCAGCTCTGCCTTCATCCAGCACCTCCACTCTTCTTCCCACCCAGAATGCAGTCAGGTTCAGGGATCTCAGGGTCAATTCATTCATCCCCCTGCCCACACGGAAAGAGTATATCAGCAGGTCCTTGAAGTCAGCAAAGTAGGGGGCATGGGACACAAGCGGAACAACATCCCAATGAATGAGAGCTTGAGAACTGGGCACCTTTACCAGGGCAGTTAAATCAGCCCAAGACCCCTAATGGGTCATCTGAGGAAAGAACTGGCTCCTACCTTCAAGGAGCCCCCAGTCTGAGACAGAACATGGTTTCAGACATGGTTGTCATCTGTGGCAAGTCTGGTTCCCACTGAAAACCTCAGGAAGGTAAATGGAGGCAGAGCTCATCATCCCCCTCCCACACCAGGTATATCTCGGCATCCTTTGCCAGGGAGTACAGGAGCAGACCTCTGAAACAGTGCTCTGGGGGAGACCCTGAGGCCTGGGAAGGGGAGGCAGTCCTGAGAAAATTCTTGGGGCTCTGGTGGAGCCAAGTGAGGCTGAAAATATAGGGGCAATGAAGGGACATAATCTTGGGTGGTTCCTAGGATGAGGACAGATCGAAGGTCCTGAGAATTTAGAGAATCCCCAAAATGATCTCAAAAGGAACACTGAGGGGGGTCCTGGAAGGCTAGAAGCCTTGGAAGCCAGACTGTGACCCTCACAATGAGGACTCCCTAAAGGTGGATGCTGGGAGGTTCTCCTGAGTGCAGCATTCTTTATAGGACTGATTGGGGAACACTTTAGGACAGGACCCGGATAGTCTGATTTCCAGCCCTTGTTAAACTGTTGCTTTCAGAAAAGGCACTCAAACTGGTTCTCTCTGTTTTCAGGGAAAACCTGGTGGGCCAAGTCAAAGTAGCAGCACGGGCGGCTGCTCTAGAGGGCACCGGTGTTTATTGAGTGTGTTGGAGCAGTAGGCTGTTAATGATGGAGGTAATGATTTCCCCAGCTAAAGGAGATAATGGGCAGTTAATTACCTGCCTCTGGGAAATCTAGGAAGGGACAGCCCAAACTGGAGAGAGCTAAAGAAGCCACCAGCATCACCAACCACCGGTGGCAGCTAACCACTGAATGCACGTGGGTCCATGGTAAGGCATGTGCTCATGCCAAAGCTCACACTGACCCATTTTTCTATCTATGTTTCTCACTGTCAGAATCTAGTTCAAGACTTCCCTCCACTGAGAAGCCAGTACTAATTGACCCTACTCTGACTACACAGTCACTCTATAGTCTTTTTTTTTTAACCCATACCTTCTGTCTTAGAATCAATATTAAGGATCAAGTTCCAAGGCAGAAGAACAGTATTGGGGTTTAAGTAACTTGCTCAGGGTCTCACAGCTAGGATGTATCTGAGATTGGATTTGAACCCAGGACTTCCCATCTCCAGGTCTGGCTCTCTATTCTCTGAGCCATTTAGTTGCCCTTGTCAGTCCATCCTCTTAAAGAATGGTGGTAGATGAATCCCCCAGCCTGAGTCTTTGTCTTCATGCCCACACCTTACCTATGGTGAACTCATCGAAGGTGATGGCTGTGGAGTTGTGCCCCAGGGCATTGGTGACCGTCAGGGTGACCTTGTACTTCACCGTAGAGAAGAGATGTGTATATCGGATATGACACCGGTTCTTGGGGGCTGGGTCCTTCTCACAGCCTAACAGTTTGGAGCCATGTCTACCCAAGGAGAGGGGGTAGAAGGAAGAAAGGAGGTGAAAGAGACCAAGGAGGACAAAGACAATCTATTACTCAGGAACCCTCCTACCTTGCCCCTCCCTTCTTTTCAGCCTGAAACTCTAGACTTTCTCCTACAGGAAGCCTTCCCAGATGAACTCCAGACAAGCTCCCAACCCATCTACTCTGTCCTTGCCCTCCTCAGACTCCCAGGCTGCTTCCCAGGAATAGAGGCAGAGTCACTTACAGAACTGTCACATTGAAGGTGTTGGGTATGTATGTGGGTGTAGGCAAGTGCCAGCTGCAGTAGAATCCCTTGGGGTAGCTGTTGGAGCGACAGTTGAGGACAGGCTCTCGGGGTGGCACTGGGGGGAAGAGAGGAAAAAGGGGATGGGGGGCAGGCTTTGATTTAGCACCTTCGGGATCAGTCTGAGGCAACACTCATCTCGCTATCCCCTACCCTTCCGGTCCCCGGGCTGGGGAGGCCTAGTCGTTTGTTGGCAATCCCCTTTTCTATGAAGGTTCACAGCTCTCCCCCCCACCCAGCACCCATCTCACTACAGTGACCATACTCTAGTGGCCACAAGGTGGCAGCAGTGTCTGGACCCACAATAAAGTGGGGGGAGGAGAAGGGAAAGAAGCTGAGTGGCCCCAAAGAAGACCCCATTCATCCATCATCTCTTTGGTCTCTGAAGCTTGCACCTATACATTGCTTCCCTTCCTCAATTCCATCCTGAATTCAAAGTGGCCACCGTTCTACCTGCTGCATTGTTGATGATCTCCCTTTGCCTTCAGTGGGAGAGTAAAGCCAGAAATAAATGGTCATGGCCCTGCAGTTGTACTGCAGTTTTGTTTTATTTTTTTACTTTTCAAAGCACAATCATATATATTATCTCCTTTGAACCTAACAACAACCCTATGAGATAAGCAGGGCAGGTACTATTATCATCCCCATTTTACATATGAGGAAACTGAGGTCTAGTAAGATCACCCAGATATTAAGTGACAGAACCAGGCATTAGACCATAGGTCTCCTAACTTCCAGTCCAACCCTCAGAATCACAGAAGCCATTTCAACCAACAAGGAGTTTCCTGGACAAGCGGATCCACCTTGCACTTGAAGCCTCTAGTGACAATAAATGAATGAAAAAAAAAAAACATTTATGAAGCTCTAAATATGTGCCAAGCACTGTGTTATACATTGGATTACAATATTATGGATCGGTATCCAGACTTTGTTGGAAGGAAGCTCAAAGGGCATTGAGCCCAGTTTCCTGATTTTACCAAGGAGGGAGCTGAGTTCCAGAGAGGTTAAGGTTAAAGGGCTCACCCAAGGTCATACATATAAGCAAGTAGGAGCCCAAGCCCTGTTTTCACTTCCCAGTGGTACACTCTCCCTCCCACTCAAGGTAGCCCATCATTACACTTTGGGATAACTCAGATGGTTAAAGAATATTTACTCATATAAACATGAAGCATGCCTCTCTGTAATTCCACTCACTGCTCCTAGTTCTGTTCTCTAGAGCCAAATGAACACATCTAATCTCTTTTTCATATATAATAGTCCTTCAAATACTTAAAGCTGACTGCCACACTGTGTCCTGCCCCAGCCTGAAGTCTTCTGTTCTACAGACTGAGATCCCTAATTCCCTCAACCATTCCTCTCATCACCCTGGTTGCTCTCCTCTGCCATTCCAATTTGCCAACATCCTTCCTAAAACATGGCTTCTAGAACTGAGCTCAACATTCCAGATGTCTGATCTTATCCTAAACATGATGGGTCTATTACTACATCCTAAGACTGAATGAGCTGTTTTGACTGCAATATTTTGGCTACGACGCTGGCTCAAAACAAGTTTGGAGTCCACTAAGAACCTCAGATCTTGTTCTGTGCCTTTGTCTAGCCTATTTCCCTTATCCTCTATTAGTGTGTTTTATATCAAAAACAGAAGGAAAAGAAAAGAAGAGAAAGAGGGAGATGAGAAGAAAGATGGATAGAGATTGTTTAAAGAAACCAGAGTTTGAATGCTGTCTCTTACCAGTTGCACAACCCCAGGCAAGAAATTTAATTTCTCTAAGCCTCATTTTCCTCATCTTTAAAATGGGGATTATGATACTATAATACCTACCTCAAAAGGCAATTAAGAATCAGAAGAGCTAATTATATAAAGCACTATATAAATGCCAGCTGTCATTACCATAAAGACAAAGGAAGTGAAAGAGGGAAACCAGGGACACAGAGCAAAAGTGGAAATGAGGTGAAGGGAGAGGGATGGGACTCTCTCTCTCTTCCGGTCTATCTGCGAGATAACTGTTTGGAGATTACATCTGATTCATGGCCAGCAATGAGAGAAAGGAGCCCTCTCCTCCAGGACCTAAAATCCCAAGGACTGTCCCCAAATCCCTACCCAAATAAGAGTCTTCAGACCAGACTCTGGTCTTCAAATATCCATTGAGTGCTGAGAGAACTAGTAACTGAGTTGCTAGTTTCTAAAAGGAAGAAGTAACTTCCTTTTCCCTGCCTAAGAGTAGTGCAATGGACCATATGGTCTATGCAGAGGCCCTGGCGAAGTCTTTAGGTCTGCTTATCTCTCTCCTTCCCTATCTGATATAAAGGCAGTTGTCCATGGTAATGCACTCCTAAGCCAATACACATATAATCTGGACAAGCCATAAATAATACACTGGAACACTGGATAGGAAAGAGTGTTGGATAGAAAGTCAGGAAGGCCTGGATTCAAATTCTGGGTTGAAATTCACTCAATTTGTGACCTTGGGCCAATCATAAAATAAGGTGGTTGGCCCCACTAGCCTCCAGAGCCTTTTCAGCTCTGGATCTGGTATCCCATAACTATCCCTGCAGCTACACGGATTGCAAGATGCACGCTAATCCCGACATGCAGTTACTTCAACACTGGGCTCTCTGGATGCATAATTGTTCCATGCTGGAAGGGGGAATGGGAACTTTTCTTCTAGGGAGACCTGGGTCCCCGGGTCATGGGGGTGCCCAGCCTGAGGCCAAGGGGTTGTGCCCATGGCTGTAGTTCCATACAAGCCCTCTCTCCCCTGAGACAGCTCCCCTCTGCATGGGTAAAGCCGGAAAGGGAACCGGCTGTATCGATTGGGGAGAGGGGGGAGGGAAGAGGCCAGAGGCCTCCTTAATGGGGTTACTGGAGTTCAGCCAAGCCCCCAGCTGTGGGGGAGGAGACAGGGACGGAGTCAGCCAGAAAGACAGACGGAGGGACAGAAAGAGAGAGGAATGGGGATGAGAGCTCGGCCCCTTCCCCCCACTCCATTCCCAACTCCTCACCCCAGGCATAAGATTATGGAATTTCAAGGCAGAAGGAATCTGAGGAATCATCCAGAGAAAACCCCTCATTAGGAAACTGAGGCCCGGAGCCGGCAGATCTGGCCAAGGTCACCCAGGTAGTTAGCAGCCAAGCCGAGATTAGAACATAGGTCCTGCCTCCAAAGTCAGCGGCATTGGCACGGCACCACGATGCCCTCCCTCACAGGAAACGCTGGAGAAGGTGACCTCTGCCGTGCCTCGGCAGCTCCGTCTCCATCCCCCTCAGCTGTAGTTCTGTATACGTGTAGTCTGTCCCCCAGCCCAGACCCCCTCCCCGCTCCAACCGAGGGCTCCTTAAGGGCAAGGAAAGCGTGTCTCTCCCTCAGGCTCAGGACTCCCCCACCTCCCCAACCCCCAGACCTGGGGCTCTTCCAGAGAAGGAGCAGTACCTCTCTCCACTCCAGAGCACAGGCTACTGGAAGGGGGGGGCCTGAGTTTCCCAGCCCCCCAAAATGAGGGACTCCCCAAGAGCAGGAGTTGGATGATCCCTCTCAGACCAAAGGCTCCCCCCCCCAGGGCAGAGAGGGAGGAGAGGGAGCCCCTGCTTCTAGGAGGGGAGTACAGGGGGAGGGGGAACCTGTCAGCAAAGGGTCCATGAAGCATCCCAGACCCTGGCCAGAAACTCCAGATGTTTAATTAAAGAAAAACAACAAACCGACACAGGGGAAGCTCCTCTCTGTTCACCTGCTAAATGAAACAACGGCGGCAGCTGCTAAGGGGTTGGGGTGGGTCCCTGGGGAGTGGGGGTGGATACCCTGGCCCCTCCACTCCCCCTACCAGTTCATCAATCATCAGGGGCTGGGAGCGGGGGCCTTAAGCCAGGAGAGAGCTTTGGAAACAACCCAGGAGGGCTTCCTGGGGGAGGCAGGTCCAAGCAAGAATACTGATGCTAAGGCTGCTTTGGTCTCCCAAAAAAGGCTCACATTGTCTGAGCCCATGATATTTCTCTCTCTCACACACATACACATATACCCCAAAGCCCTACTAGTGTTCACTTTGGCTCTTTTCTGCTTGCTATAACTGGGAGTGTTTCCTAGGGTTCAAGCCTACTCTAATACTACCCTTCCCTCTCCAGTCATGAGAATGATTCCCCACTATATTGCCCCTAGCACTGACTACCACCCCCTCCTCCTGGCTCACGGGCTCCCCACAGATATTCCATCCACAGGCTAATCTGTGCATGCCCAAAATTCAGCAGCTTCCCCTCCACCCAGAGTGGCTGCTGGCAAGTTTTTTCCCCATTATGGGCCTCGGTTTCCTACTAAGGGATTTCTACTGAAGCCCTTGGGCTGGGCTCTGCTCAGAGGGAGAAGGAAGGAGCAGCCTCCATCCCTCCCTCTGGGGAACTCACAGTCTGATTGAAGAGCAGGAGATTCAGGTGCAGGAAGCCATTAGAGAATAAAACAGGACAGTATGTGATCAAGGACAGAGAGTGTGTGGCTCAGATGCTAAGTGCTCGAGGGGCCAGAGAAAGGAGAGAGCCATATGGCTGCAACAGTCACGGAAGGCTTCCTGAAGGCACTAGAATCTGAGCCAGGCCTTGAAGGGCAGGTAAGATTCAGAGAGGGAGGTGACTAGAAGGAAGGTAGGGGAGATCGTATGACCCTGTGGAGGGAGAAGGGAAGCGAGGACAGGAATCAGTCTCCTGGCTCCTTCCCGCCCCGGCAGATCCCACCTCTGGGAAGGAAAGCCCATGAAAGAAAAAGAGAGATGGAGAAAGATAAACAGAGACAGATAACCATCCAAGACTCGGAAAATGACGGAGAGACACAACGGACAGAAACAAGGGCAGACATATGTGAAGACAAGGATAGGAAGAAGCAATAAGAGAGTGATGAAGAGAGACACAGGCCAAAGGATAGAGATAGGCAGAAACACACTTGTACACACACTGGGGAGCCAAGAGGAGGCGGAGGGGGTGGGGGAGTGGGGAGCCAGGGAAGAGAGGGGGGAGGGAGAGTCAGTCAGTCATAGGAGTGGAGGAAAAATGAGAGAGGGAGAGGGAGAATGTGAATAAGGGGGAGAGAGAGAGAGAGAGAGAGAGAGAGAGAGAGAGAGAGAGAGAGGCAGAGGGAGGGAGAGAGTGTGTGAATAAGGGAGAGAGAGAGAAAGAGAAATAAAGGGAGACAGAGGGGGAGGGAGAGAGTGAATAAGGAGGGGAGAGAGAGAGACAGAGAGAGACAGAGAGAGAGAGGAAAACTTTTAATAGTTTTCTTCACCCCTAGGGCTCCCTGATCTTCCAGCCTTCAGTCCATAATCCTCTGCCTTCAACTCCTAGCTTTCCCCCAATTTCTGGTTTGTTTGTTTTTTAAACATCTTAGATTAACCACCTGGGAGAAGACAGATAACAGTGGTGATGCCACCATCAGAAGTGGTGATCAGCAGGAGCTATCTTAGCCATTTTCTCAGGGGCCACCAGAGATCAGTCCATCCACCCTCTATTTACCCCTCCCGGGGCTTTCTTTGCCAATGTCCTGACCTAACTTGATCTTTTAGATAAGCCTCTGTCACCTTCAGGGGACACCTTCTGCTATCTAACCATAATCCCTCCTATAGATGATTAAGTTTGCTGCACCAGACCAAGGGGTCTGAAGCAGGGCAGCAGAAAGTCTGACCAGTTGTAAACATCTGCTGGCCTGCAGCACCCAGCTCAGCCACACCCCTCTCCCCCACTCCCCCACTCCGCCCCTTCCAAAAGATTCATACCCTTCAAGACTAATTGGATTCCAGGGGCTAATAAACTTAACTCCTGCCTCCCCTGGGAACACAGGCCCCCTTGTTACCTCATTAGCCACCTCACAGGGAGCCAGTGACCCCTGGCCTTTGATTCCTGGACAGGGAGCAAACATCTGGCCTAGCTATAGGACTTATGGTCTGTCCCAGATCTCCCCAAAGCCTGTGGCCCACCATGACTAAGCCCCAGGGGAGAGAGGAGGTTGAGAGCAGGGGCAGAGAACAGAAACTAGGGAGCCTAAAAGAAAAGGTTCTGATCACCAGAAACAGAAATCACATGCAAGTCAGGGTCACTGTCCAAGATAGGAAGGAGGATGGAGATAGTCAATGAAGTTGTTGGAATATGAGCTGGGATAGAAGGGGTAATGGGACACAAGTGTATCAATCTAAAGAGGTTTGTTTGGGATTTTTTTCCTCTAGGAAAGCCCCAAAGGGCAGAGAGAAGCAGAGTAGCTGCTGGGGAAAAACTTGTTAATCTCCCTCCCTAAATGGGCCTCGTTCCCCCCACCCCATCACCTTTTTGCAACAAGAGAGGGGCAGTATTGGCCCCAAGTCACTCCCACTCTAGTTCTTATCCCCTTGTTCCCTCTGGGTCTACAGGGGGTAACCAAGAACCCCCACTTCAAGTTATATAGACTCTCAGAGCTGAACGGTACCTTTGATTTCCTCTAGTCTAGGGGTTCTTAACTTATAAATTATGAATTTATGATTTTATATATACACTATATATTCATATATACATATACTCTACATTTATATATTACTATAGATTTATATAGGCATATGCTATAGGTTTAAATAATACACATATAGCTATATATAGGCATATGCTATAGATTTATATATACACATATAGATTTATAAAGGCATGTGCTATAGATTTATATATACACTTATAGATTTATAAAGGCATGTGCTATAGATTTATATAGGCATGTATAGGTTTATGTATACTGTATAGATTTATGCATACACATATAGATTTATATAGATATATGCTATAGATTTTTATATATAGGTTTATATAGGCATATACTATATCAATTTATACATACACATATAGATTTATATATACTTATAGATTTATATGTACTTATAGATTTATAAATACACTTATAGATTTATATAGGCATATGCTATAGACTCATATATATACTTATAGATTTATAAAGACATATGCTATAGATTTCTATATATACATATAGGTTTGTTTAAGCATATGCTATATAGATTTATACATACACATATAGATTTATATATACTTATAATTTTATATAGAAATATGCCATAGATTTATAAATACAATATAGATTTATGTAGACATATACTATAGATTCATACATATACTTATAGATTTATATAATCATATGCTATAGATTTAGATATACTCATGTAGATTTATATATACACATACTATAGATTTAGATATACACGTATAGGTTTATATAGGCATAGACTATATATCGATTTATACATATACATATAGATTTATATATACTTATAGATTTATAGAGAAATATGCCATAGATTTATAAATGCACATATAGATTTATATAGGCATATTCTATAGATTCATACATATACTTATAGATTTTTAAAGGCATGCACTATAGATTTAAGCATATACACTTATATATTTATAAAGGCATATGCTATAGATTTAGTTATGCACATATAGGTTTATATAAACATATGCTATAGATTTAGATATATTCATATAGATTTATATAGGCATGTGCTATAGATTTATATACACACTATAGATTTATATATACATGCACTATTAATTTATATATACTATATGTAGGCACCTACTACAGATTTACCTATATGCTGTATATTTATATAGGCATATACTATAAATTGATATATATACTATGTAAATACACATGTATATATAA
Organism: Gracilinanus agilis; assembly: GCF_016433145.1. Classification (NCBI taxonomy): domain Eukaryota; kingdom Metazoa; phylum Chordata; class Mammalia; order Didelphimorphia; family Didelphidae; genus Gracilinanus; species Gracilinanus agilis. The sequence goes on from NC_058130.1 coordinate 165,500,047, forward strand.
AATGTGCGTGTAGTCATACATGTGTGACATATGTGTACAGTATGTCTAATGTATATAACATGTAGTGTTATATATATGAAATAAGTCTCATATAGAATACAGTGTGATATATAGTGACACATATTTATGTCTCCAATATGCTAAGTGAAATCACTTGTACTCTGTACAGTTATTCACACATTCATTCAGCAAACATGTACTAAGTAAGGGAGAAAAGCATTCCCTACTATTCCTCGCACTCATACACACACACAAACACACATTCATGTACTCGCTCTCCCAGGCTCTTTACCCAACAGTTGTCCCAGTGGTCAGCTGCCCATTTGGAAGGGTTATTACAAATATGAGTTCTCAAGGTCCTAACGGGGTAGCCCTAAAAAGAAGAAGATAGGGAAGAGGAGATGGGGCCCCCCAAAACTCTCTGGCTCATCATCACCCTTCCCTCCCCCATCTCAAAGTTCTTCTCAGTGTCTAACCACAAACCTTCATACCTATTTCTTCCTAACCCCTGACCACAGTAGGAAGAAATAATGGGGTGTGTGAAAGGGAATGGTGTGTGTATATATATGTATATGCCCCTAATTTGTGGAGTTTAGGGGGCTTTTCTCCTCCCCTGTCCCTGGCCCCCATCCTTTCCCACCTCCCCCACCCCAGCCCCTGGGGCCGGGAATCGGTTACAAACCTCCGGCCACATGTGCTGTCTGTCAGCAGCCTGGCCACATTTTCCAGAGCAAAGGAAAGATAGGGCTGTGTGGAAAAGGTTTGTAAAGAAAGTCCTCTCAGCCCAGGTCCTGCTCCCTACCAGGAGGCAGAGAAAAGGAATACATGGGGAGGAGGTGGCATCCTGAAAGATCTTCCATCCATTCTTTTCAGTCATTCTGACTCTATAGCAGAATGGATACAAATTGGATGGCAAATGGGACTTCCTAATCAAGGGGACAGGGTTGCAGGGAGGAGAAGCTGGGAGGAGGGAGGATGCACCCTGGCAAAGGTGTTTTAGGAATACCTCACAAGAAGGCAGGGGGAAGACCTCCAAAAGTGGTGATAGCTCAAGAACAGTTCTAGAAAACTGTTCCTACCATCCCCATTTGGAGGAGTGAAGTGAGAAGGATTGGGTAAAGACAGAATAGGAGCAGTAAGGGAAAGCTTCCTGCAGATTCTAAGATTTTTGTTAATTGATATATGTAAATATATTAGTACTAATAATAACTAGCAAAAAAAAGCGGCCATATCCCATACTGTTCGTTGAGAAGTTAGAGGGGCTGGGGAGCTGATCAGAGGATGGAGTCTGAGATTGAGGTGTTGGGGGTAGGGGCAGTCAAGAAGGGCTTTCTGAAAGAGAAGAAATGGCTCCCTGCCCTTCAGACTCCTCTTTTGGGCTCCATCATAAACACTACCCAACCCCACCACATGTTGGGGCTCTGGGATGGAGAAGGGGGCCTGTTAGGGATTTATGGTTGAAGGAGGGGATTCTCACTCTTGGGAAAACTCAGAATAGAGGAAACAGGACAGACCACATCCTCCCATTATCCCCCAGATTCCCTAGGAAATTATCTCAGACTGGAAATTTATATCTGTGTTCTTTCCTGCAATGTATGGGGATGCTGCTCCCAGGTACTCTGAGTCCCATGTAACAGGCACTGTGGGTATATATGTATTTAAGTAGTCACATAGGTAACAGTGTATGTCTGGGCATTACAAGCATGTGGTTGTGTCTACATATAACATGAACACGTATGTGTCTCCTCTCCTGTCATGGGGAACTCCTCCCAATGCAGATGGGCAACTGTTCTGTCTTCTAGAGCTACCTGGGACAGGTGGAAATTTAGTAACATCAGCATTTGAACCCAGGGCTTCCTAAATTCTGAGACCTGTTTTTGATCCACTCCTCCTCTCCTCATGCAGATGTATACATGCAATATACAGGGGGAACCCTTTAAGAACAGACTATTCTAAGAAGATCCCCCTATCCGTGCAAGCATGTGCATGCATCCCTACCTTGCACTGCATAGCTGGCTGTGTATGTGCATGTTTGTCTACGTGGCACTGTCCTGCACACTGGTAGGAAACATAGCTCCCTCCAAAGTATGACATGAATAATGCCAGGTAGATTTACTCTCCCCTTAACTACTTGTCACGGTGCCTGGGATCCTGCTGCTTTAGAGAATCGTGGATTGTCAGAATTGGAAGGGAATGAAGGTACCATCTCCACGAGTCCCCTTTGAGACCTAGAGGGGAGAGTGACTTGTCCAAAGCCCTACAGGGAGTTATTGACAAAGAGAGGACTAGAACCCAAACCCAGGGTTCTCCTGTTTCTGGGTATGCTGCTGAGAGCATTCAGCAAAGCAATTCTATCCTCACCACAACTAGGAGGGAGACTTCCTGGGAGCACTGAGGGCAAGATGTGGAGGGGGGCATGAGAGAGAGCCTAGGGACACCAGCCCCCTGAAAGAAGTAACAGAGTAAGGAGACTCCAGAAGAGGAAAGACAGACACGTGGTTGCAAGAGGCTAGATCAGATGACCTGAGAGGGCCCCCTGGCAGGGTGATATATACCTCACAAATAATCTAGGAGCTGAGGGTGTGAACTGGAGAATCAGAGAATTGAGGGATTAGTGAAGGAGGGAGGGGGGATGATTGCTGACAGATGGAGTTAATTCTGTCCAGCTCCCCCAGTCTGACTTTGAGAGTCCCGGGGAAGGACACTCTTGCCTCCCTAATTGCACTCCCCATTCTCTCCCTCCCTGACACCACACACTCACTGACACCACACATCTCAAAGGAATCATTTCCTGCTATCTAATTTTGGCTCCTCCCTTCCTGTCCTCTTGTCCCCTCCAGATCTTTCCTTAGCACCCCCTCTCAAGATTTTTCTTTCCCTGGGCCTTTGCTTCCCCCCACCCACACCCTAGACAGGGGACTCAGGCTCATGGAGACCAGGTTATTTGGGGTGCCTGGATTGGAGGCAGCTTCTCTGATCTCTGGCTGAGGAGAGGACTCCAGCCTGAGGCTCAACATCTCCAGGGGTGCTACAACCCCCCCACTGCCCCTACCACCCAGATAAAGGAGTTGAGGAGAAGAAATAACACTTGGAGCAAAGGCAAAGAGTGTGTGTGTGTGTGTGTGTGTGTGTGTGTGTGTGTGTACATACACACATCCAGATGTCTAAACATGTGTCAGTCCATGGGAAGTAGGTCTAGGTGTCTGTGCACACGAGTGTCTGCAGAGATCTGGGGGATCTGTCTGCATGGACATGCTGCGTAGGGCTGGAGAGAAGGGGTGACCCCCTCCATGCCTCATGTCTGACCCTGCAGCAGGAAGAACACAAAGCAGAAATCAAGAAGGTTTTCCCAGGGAATGAGATCTGGGAGGAGGGAGGCTTCCTGGATCCCCTAAGGGAAAGTGACCCTCTCTGGGTAACTACCTGGGCTACTTTCCTGAAGATGGTGGGCAGAAAAGGATGACCCATGGAGGTCACTCCAGGCCCTGAGATTCTGAGGGCATTGCAGGGGGGAGGGGTGTCACATCAGAGATGAGAGCAAGTCGGTGAGGCTGGGAGTTTTCCCTTTCATGTGGATGAAGGAATGCCAAGCCATATGCCAGGGGTCAAGTTACCCATGGCAGGGAGGCAAGGGCGGAGGTAGGATGGGGGGGGGGGGGAATGTTGGCAGCTTGGGCCCTGGACACCCAGGCACTGGGGGAGGGGATTCGGCATGGGCAGTTCACAGTCATCTGTGTTGTACAGCACCCAAACACCAAAGATGTTCCTCCAGAGTCTACAAGCAACTCCTTGTCTCATGCTCCCTGAGCCCAAAAAGGGGAAATCGCCCTGTAATACATCCAGCTCTCCAAAAGAAATGCTGTGGGCTTTTCCACCCATTGCTCACCTGGGTCTTTTATTCCAGAGGGGAAAATCCCCCAGGGCCAGCAGTATTTCCCTTTTCTCCCAGACTCCATGCCCCTATCCACTTCACAGACCACCTAGTGAAATGAGGCACAAGTAGGGAAGAGGGATGGAAGGGGAAGAACCCAAGACAATCTCCTGAGCCAGCCTCAGATATCCTGGATGGAGGTAGAGCCAGAATACCTGAGTTTGAAACCCATTTGTGGCCTGAGGCAAATTTCTCTCTGAGCCTCAGTTTCCTCTACTGTCAAATGAAGGGACTAAACTAAATGACCCCTAAGGTTTCTTCCAGCTCTAAGACTATGACCCTTTGTAACTGAGAGGAGGTGACTCACAGGGCAGCAGTTCAGCATTGCTGTTAGATTCAGGAGAAAGTTCAATTCTCACCTCCTCCAGGAAGCCCTCAGAGACTTCAATGGAAGCTAAGAAGGTCCTTGTTCCATACCCTTTCCTGTCTGAACTTGGATTTCATGCACTGAGCTGACATTCCCTTGGTTAAGGAGAGAAAGACTCAATTATAAAGAATCTCAAGAAGACTTTTTTGGGGGGTGGGGGAGACATTGGGATGGGGTCAAGAAGACCAGGGGTGAGGAAGAAGGGGAGGGAGGAAGACACAGGAAGTATGGTTATAAGAGCTTTGGGTGGGGCAGAGGGAGTGATTCCACATGTGAGGGCCTAGGGGGAGAGGACAAAGTGGCCAGCACTGGCAGGGGCCCCAGTCAGAGAGGAAATTCCTTCCGGGGAGGTTGGGATGAGGAGCCTAGCTTTGTACATCCCGGCAGAGGTTGGGAGGGAGGGAGGCGGGAGGTTCCACCAAGGCGGCGACAGCAGCAGCAATAATAATGCAGAAGGAACGTAAGATATAGAAGGTTCAAGATGGGGGGAGTCTGGGACCTTTCCCCTAGCTCTACCTAGGAATTGCTTTGTTCTCACTTAACATCTCCAAGTCAGAAGAGGACGTACCCCCCCACCCCTCAGGCTAGGAATTCTCCAAGGGCAGGACTGTGGCTTTATCTCATATTTTAACTAGAATAACTGGCATTTAGTACCTTGAGGTCTCCAAAGTGTTTTACACAGATCACTTCATATGAGGCTTAACAAGAGCCCACTGAGGCAGGTCCAAGGGTGATTATCCACATTTTATGGACACAGAGTGGTTAATATCAGAGCAATTAATGACTTGGCCACTCAGATGGCCACTCAGTCAAAGGGGAACCTGAATCTCGCTGCCTCCAGGTCTCCTTGTACCCGAGTGAAAGCCACTAGCCACACTACTCTACTGCCATTCGAGGTAGATAGCATAGAGAGGGCTACTGCACCCCAGTGTGGGACTGTGACCCAAGCTCAGAAGCTTTCCAAGGTCTGAGCTGTTCAAAGCAGAGGGGGGCCCAGAGATGCTCTATTCTTCCTTAGCTTCCTAAGCCAATTGGGCTTCCAGATTCCTGAATCCTCTTCCCAGATCGGTGTCTGTCTTAACCACTATAGATGCTCTGAGATCTGAAACTAGTTTTTTTCCCAGATCTCAGTTTTTCTACCGTCAACAAGCTATGTGAGAAGGGGAGCATGGAGAGCCAGAAGGTATGGCTGGTTCTCTAGTCTACACCCAGAAAAAGAAGAGCAAGTTTGAGAATAAGGATAATTATTTTAAAAAATAAAACATAGAGAAGGGCAGCTCAGAGGGTAGAATGCTAAGTCTGGAGTTGGGAGGTCCTGGGTTCAAATCTAGTTTTAGTCATTTTCTAGCTGTATGACCTTGGACAAGTCACTTAATCCCCATTGCCTAGTCCTTACTGCTCTTCTGTCTTAGAACTGATCCTTTGAAGGGAAGGATTTTTTTTTAAAATAATAAAAAATTCAAAAACATGGAGAATCAAAATCCACTGGTATCTGGACATGGGAGGAAAGACAAGAGTTTTCAGAGAGGATTGTAATCACAATGATAGGTCTGAGGTCAGGCTGCTAATAAGACTCTCAGAACACATGCTTTGGGGACTAGAAGTTAAATCTGGCCTGAGGTTAAAGTTCTAGGGAAAGACACCCTGAGGGAGTTCTTAACTCCGTTCTGCCCTGCCCTCCTTCCCCACCACACACTGACATACATAATTCACATAGCAGATAACAGAGAGGTGACTCCAAACACTCATCTGGGATTAAATAAATATGACCCCACCCCCAGCCCCCCCACAGCATATGCTCTCTCTCTAGAGTCCTTTCTGCCTGCCTTGGCCAAGATTTAGCCTAGAGCCAGGGGAAAAGAGAAAGAAACTGAACCTGTCCTGAGTCTTCAGACCAGCCCCCAACCTCAAGGAACAGGGATCCCTCCCCCACCTGTCAAAATAAGGAGCAGCCTGGGATAGGGCTGAGTTTTCAGACTAGAGGAAACTGAGGCAAGCTTAAACCATGTGAAGAGCTACCCATCTCTCTCCACTCCTCACCAGACAAGGGTTCTTTTTGACTCGACATTGGAGGTGATTTAGTCTGATCTTTCCCCTCTCTACCCTACCCTCTGCTTAAAATCTTCCTATTGGTGGAAGGGAGCCCATCACCAGTGCCCCCCACTCACCCCATGATGCAGCTCATTCCACTTTGGGACAGCTCTAACTGTTAGGAAGTTTTTCTTTATATCGAGCTCAATTCTGTTTCTCTGAAACCTCTGCCCATTCCTCTTTCCTCCTGCCCTGTGGAGTCAAGCAGAACAAGACTAATCTGTTCTCTTCTAACCCAGGCTGACCCAGGACTCGAGACCAACATTACATGGGCTGGGGAGACTCACCAATCAGGAAGTGCGGCTTAGCTCCGAGGGACCCCAAACACCCAGAGGCCCCCAGAGCGGGCCTGCCCAGAGGGTTGGGGTCACACCTTCCTTCTCAGATGGGGCTTGAGGCTAGGGACCATGTGTCTCTGATTTGGGGGCAAGAGCAGGCTGAGGAGAAGAGGGTAGTCGGGAGAAAGGATGGACCTGCTCCAGGGGAGGAGGGGGATGGCCGGCGTTGCTGTCTGGCCCTGGGGCCCCGGGGCTGGGAACAGGGCTTGGGTTTCCTCTCTGACAGGGACCAGGTTTCTCAGAGGGAAAGAAGGAAAGAAAAACAAAAAAAAAAGGAAGAAAAGGAGCCACTCTGTGCAGCTGGAGTCCAGCTGAGGAGTAGAGGCCCCCCTCCCAGGCGGGGGGGTAGGGGGGAGTGATGAGGGAGAGAAGGCAAGCGTGAGAGTTGGAGAGTGTCAGTGTGGAAGGTTTGTGCGCAGTGGTGTATATGCGATGGTGTACGCCTGTGTGTGCTGGTGCGACAACCATAAATAGATGTGTTAATGAGTGTGTCTATCGGTACAGGAAGAGCTTGTCTGGGTAGATGCATGAGTGTGTGTGCATGTGAGCGCGCTCCCGTGTTCTTGCACGGGTCTGTGAGGGTGGATGCGTGTGCCCAAGTCTGGAGAAAGACCCCACGGGGAGGGGGTTTGACTACCTGGGTACCCACCTCTGAGCCTGCCTGCAGCCACGTCTGCCTGCGTGCCCCCGAGAGTGTGTGTGTGTGTGTGTGTGTGTGTGTGTGTGTGTGTGTGTGTGTGTGTGTGTAGCTCCCTGGAGGGGTTTGTTTGTTTTGCTCCTAATTCAGTTGTTTTTCCATGCCCTTTCCCACCAAACCGCATGCTTTTTCCTTTCATCTCGCCAGCAGGCCAGGGATGGGAGCCCACAGCACGAACGTCCTAATGGGGCAGGGGTTGGGGGGGCCGGGGGGTTGGTGTGAGGGAAAGCCCATAGCCACTCAGACTCTCCAAACACCCGGTTTCCAGGCTGGCCCAGAGCAATTCTGCCTGGTAAACACAGCCCACCGCATCCCCCAGCCCCCCGAGGTCCCGCTCCCCCAAACAAGCTTCTACTCTACACTCCCTGGCTCTAGGACCTGGCCAAAGTCCTCAGCCTGGCATTCCAGGCCTTCCACAAACTGACCCCAAACTATCCCTGCAGCCTCATCTCCCACCGCTTCCCTACACCCTTGGCCATGGCTCTTCAGTTCTCCACCTACCACTTGCCTCCCCACCTCCGTTTGTACCTCTCCCTAACCTGGAACTCTTTCCCTTTGAGTTGGCTCTGCCCAGTGGCCTTTGCTTCAGAAGGGTGGCCTCTGCTTCTTCCTAGATGTCTTCCCTGACTGTCCCTACCCAGTGGATCACTCCACGGCTCCATGAACCCTAAGCAAGTCTACTTGTTTTCTAGGACCTGTGTCTGTATCTCTGCGTTCTTGTCTCAGTCTTTTCAAACTCTCACTCTACAGAGATGCTCACGGTCTTGCCTATTATACATACCTGCCTTCAAAATAATATTTTCAGGGGTGGGTAGGGTGGCTCAGTGAATCCTGGAGTCAGGAAGTCCTGGGTTCAAATCTGGTCTTAGAGTTTGTCCTAGTTGTGTGGAGTCACTCAACCCCCATTGCTTGGTACTAACTACTTTTCTGCCTTGAAACCAATAAGTAGTTCAGTTGTTCAGTTGTTCAGTTGTGTGACTCTTTGTGAGACTATGGACTGTACTACCTAGGGAGTTTTCTTGATAAAGATACTGGAGTAGTTTGCCATTTCCTTCTCCAGTAGATTAAGGCAAACAGAGGTTAAATGGCTTGCCCAGGGCCACACAACTAGTAAGCATCTGAGGCCAGTTTGAACTCAGGTCTTCCTGAATCCAAGCCCAGCCAGTATCTATGCACTGAGCTACTTAGCTACCTCCTAAGCAGAGGTTAAATGACTGGCCCAAGGTCACATAGCTAATAAGTGTCAGAGGCTGGATTCAAACCCCAGTCAGTGTTCTATCTGCGCTGAGCCATCTAGCTGCCCCAAGAGGTCTTCTAGTCCAAGCCATAGGAATCTTCTCTATAACATCCACAGGAACAACATGCCCCAACCAGCCTCTGCCCAGAGATGTTCAGTGCTGTTCAACTCAATAAACAATGATTTGCAAAAATCCAAGTTATGGACAATGCTCTCTATCTCTAGCACAATACAGAGGTAGCCGTTTCCTGATGAGCAGACAGCTGGCTTTGGAGCCAGGAACACCTGAGTCCAAATCTTGAACTGGGACATACTGACTGTGTGACCCTGGGCACCCTCTTGGTGCCTGGGTAAACTCTCAAAGGCCATAAGTTGAAGAGAAGATGCCAACCTGTGTCGGTAGAATTATTTCCTTGGCTAAGATTTCTGTACAGCGAATGCAAGGGTCCTGCTCACCATGACTGCCAGATCAATAAGCTTTCTCCTGTAGTTAGTTCTCCAATGGCTTTAAGGTCCCTGCTCAGAAACATGGGTTAACTCCCTATGGTCTAACGCACAAAATCTAAACACTTTCACCTGGCATTCGAGAGCTCCACGAAATGGTCCGAACCTACCTTGGCAGCTTTATCTCCCATTGCCGGTAAACTGGATTCCTCAATATGCCGGATTCCTTTCCCTCCCCACCCACACCTCCCAGCTAGTTTCAGTCTTCCTCCTCTCTCATTCCAGTGCAGGTCCAACCTCCTCCAAAAAGTTCTCCCTAATGGTTCCAGCCTACACTGACCTCCCCACCCTATTCATTACAGAACTGGAATCTAAGCCACCCACTCTGACTTTTTTTTTAAACCCTTACCTTCTAAGTATCAATTCTAAAACAGAAGAGCAATAGGGGCTTAAGTGACTTGTCCAGGGTTGCACCACCAGGAACTACTGGAGACCAAGACTGAACCCAGGTCCTCTGAATCCAGACCTGGGGCTCTATCCACTGTGCTACCCCCACTCTGACTTCTGATCAACAAGCATCTTTCTCTGTTTCATGTGTGTATTTTGTATCTAATTAGACTATAAGCTTGATGAGGGCAGGGGCTGTGTTTCTTGTCTCTGTATCCTACCTAACACCAAGCCTTCCATAGAGAAGATGCTCAGTAATAAGCCCAGGCAATTCTCAAAGCTATAAGTTGCAGGTGAAGGACAAACTACAACTGTGAAGGGAGCTTCTGCAGCTTCTGCATTGGGACTTCCCTTCCAGGAAGAAATCAGAGCGTTCCCTCACCCCAAATATAATTTCTTTAAAAATAATATCCCTGGGAGCAGCTGGGTAGCTCAGTGGATTGAGAGTCAGGCCTAGAGACAGGAGGTCCTAGGTTCAAATCCGGCCTCAGCCACTTCCCAGCTGTGTGACCCTGGGCAAGTCACTTGACCCCCTTTGCCCACCCTTACCACTCTTCCACCTATGAGACAATGCACCGAAGTTAAGGGTTTAAAAAAATAATAATAATAATAATATCCCTGGGGGCAGCTAGGTGGCTCAGTAGATTGAGAGTCAGGCCCAGAGATGGGAGGTCCTGAGTTCAAATCTGACCTCAGACACTTCCTAGCTGTGTGACCCTGGGCAAGTCACTTGACCCCCTTACCACTCTTCTGCCTTGGAGCCAATACACAGTATTGATTCCAAAACAGAAAGTAAGGGTTTTAAAAAAAAATAATATCCCTGTCTCCGGAGTCTGTCAGCCTGGCAACATTTTTTTTTAACTTTGTCCCCTTGGTACAAGGTACTCAGAGGCCTTCGTGACAATGAAGGGTTTTTAATTTATAGGGGAGTAAGAATATCTGGACAGGACCTGTGATTTCACTAGTGTAGTGAGTCAATGAATATTTATTAACTACCTACCATGTGCCAGGCACTGTGCTAAGGGCTGAGGATGCAGGGCAAAACAAGGCAGCCCTACTTTCAAGATGTTCATAATCTAATGGTATAGGAAGTTCCCAGTGAAACAAACAACCCAAGCCAAAAAAAGCCTTCTACCAATGGAAATGAGCATATTTTCTGCAACTTACAAATTGCCTGGGATAGGACTGAGAAGTTATCGGTTGATAAGCATTTATTAGGTGACTATGTCCCAGGCAGAGGCAACTAGGTAGCTCAGTGGATGGAACACTGGGCCTGAAGTCCGGAAGACCTCAGTTCAAATCCAGCCTCAGACACAAACTGTCCCTTAATCCACTAGAGAAGGAAATGACAAAGGACTCTAGAAAATCCATGGACAGTATTGAGGTGCTACAATCTATGTAGTTCCATACAATCCCAAAGAGTCAGACCCACCTGAACAACAAATGTATCAGGACCATACTAAGAATGGAGAGTTTCATCCAGAGTTTTGGTCAGTATTTATCAGAGATGAGCCTTGAACCAAAGTTTTCCTATTCCCAGTTTTATCCTCTAGGTCACAGCCTCTCAGCTAGTAGGACTAGCTAATTGTCCAGCTGTTATCACACATACACATATACTCCACCTGTCTCCTTCAGAAGAGAAATTTCATCTTCTCAGTTGTGTGTATGTATGTGTGTGTGTCTGTGTGTGTGTCTGTCTGTGAGAGACAGAGGGAGACAGAAAGGAGAGAGACAGAGACAGAAAGAGAGAATATCAAGGGCGAGAGCACTCATTTTTCCACTTTCTCTTGTTCCAACTCTCTTCTTTCCTCAATCCAACAGTTCCTAAGACATGGGCCATTCACTCACCACCAAGGCATCTCAGAATTCTCCTCAGTCCTCACACTACCCCACTAGCTTCTTGGACTACTCACTTGGTTGCCCAATCTTTATTCCACCTCTTACAATTGTCCTAATGCCAGGTTCTGGTCAGAAATGTGTCCATTCTCAGAGGCAGTTAAGTGGCTGAGTGGATAGAGTGCCCCACCTGGACTTGGAAAGACCTGGGTTCAAATCTGACTCCAGACATTTCCTATCTATGTGTCCCTGGGCAAATCACATAACCCTGATTATCCAGCCCTTGCCCTTCTTGCAACTGATACTAATATATTTATATACAATATATACTATTAGATTTTATACTAATATATTTGTATCTTATATATACTATATAGCATATTATTATATATAATATGATATATAATATACATACTAACATAAGTACAATTGATACTAAAATAGAAAGTAAGGGTTAAAAAAATCCTCCACTTGGGAAGAAGGGAAGACCTCTGGGCTGGGATCCATGACTTATGCAAGTATGTGCAGAGATAAAGAGTATCCACACCCACAAACTGGGATGGGGCAGCAAGGAAAGGATATAGAACCATACTCCTCCCCTGGAAGCAAAACCAGTAATAAAAGGGGGTGGGGGTGAAGGGGAAGCTTGACTCTGACTCACATTAAACTACAGGCAATTATATTCATTTCTGCTCCAATGCCCTTGTCTGATTAGACCTGAGCAGCCCCAGTCTCCTTAGTTCAGCCTCTATCAGTGTATCTGTGTGGTCATTGGTCCTGCTGGCTTCCTAGTTCTTGTCTCCCACCTCTAAGCCTCCTCCCAGAGCTCCCTAGGATTAAGGCATATAACACACACGCTCAAAATCGCTGTCACGGACGCACAACACCGCCACACAAATCCTGCCACATTCACACAAAGACCAGACAACCCACCTCTCCTACATACCCACACAAGGACAATGGCCACTCCCACCCTCTCAGCCCAGGGGGGATATTTCTCAGGTTACCTGCATTTCACCTTAATTACTGTTTATGGAGGCTGCTGCCAGGATTTCTGTCTGAAATCTCTGACACCTCTTCTGCCACCTCCCTCAAACCTTCACACAAGATTCTATTGTCCCTACTCCTTCGGAGAATCTAGAGAGATCCCAGCCCGACGGTATTACAGTCAATTCTCAGTGATGTGAGGGCAGAGAACGCTTACTTAGGAGGAACTGACTCAAGGGGAAATTTGAGGATTGTCCCCAAAATATCCCATCTTGCACCAGTCAACAGAGAAAGACATTTTTGAATGATTGGTTCCCCGTCATGACTGCTCTTGCAGGAGATAAGAACTGAATGAAGAAACAACCAGAGCTGAGGTAAAGGTTTTAGGATTAGAGATCCTGGTGTAAACTTGAGATCAGACTAGTCCTAGTCCAATCACTCACTTTACATATGAGAAAAGTAAGGCCCAGATCAAAATCATTGCCCAGGTGTAACACAGACAAGAGTCAGAGATCAGTGTCACCACCCACTAGCCCAGTGATGGGCAAACTACAGCCCTTGGGCCAGATGCAGCCCCCTGAAATGTTCTATCCCACCAAGCAGCATTATTCCTAATCTGACTAATAAAATGAGTAGGATACAAATAAAACTTCAAAAAGAGTTGCCTTAGAAACAGACTGACAGATGAGCATTTCCTTTCCTCTGGCCCCCTCTTTAAAAAGTTTGCCCATCACTGCACTAGCCAGATAACAAGCTCAGGCTCAGTTACATGATTCTGTTCACTTGGATCCTGGTCAGGGGTCATGTACTCACTGCCCACATGCAGCAGGGCCTGGTAGTGCAGGTGCCAGGAGGAGCCCTGGTAGCAGGCATAGTGACCACTGTGGCTGAGGTCCAGGCCCTCAAGGACCAGCTGGGAGCCATTAAGGTGAGCAGCCTCCAGGTCTGTCCCATTGACCCTCCAGGTGACCGCTGTGTCCCAGGCTGCTGTCCCACAGGGAAGGGTCACGTCTGAGCCCAGGCGTTCATACAGCACATGAGTATCTGAAAAGAAACAGATGACAGGTCATCCCAGACATCCCAGCCTTGTCAAGGACAGTTTTCGCACCCAAGATTTGGGCCCCACTCCCATCTCTGATTATTTCCACTGCTCAAACCAGATCTATGAACATCTAGATGTTTGTTGTATGTGAACGGCTTTGTGATTATGTATACCTTAGTCTCTCAAGAACAATCACTAATCACACTAATAGCTCAATTTCTTCACTTGAAAATAGCCCTCCTTCCCCAGCTCTAGCAGCTCAGGGAACCTGCTGTCTGAGACTAGAAATATAAACTAGACTATATAATGTAGATTAGAAATATCAACTCAATCCTTCACTGACTGACCCTGACCTGAACAATGACCCCAAACCAGACAGATGCTGTCCCTAGTCCTGATCCCAGATGGGGTATCTACCTCAAGCTTAACATGGGCTCTCACGTTGACTGATCCTGACCCTGACACCAAAATCAATGGAGACACTTCCTTTTATTTTGGGGTGTCTGTCTTGATATTGTTTATTTCAGGAAGATGTCTGTAAGGACAGAATGATGCTGAAGTCCCAGATAATTCACAGATGACTAAGCAAGAGTTAATGATATACACTCTTGGACTCAGACACCTTCATCATACACACACACACACACACACACACACACACACACGCACGCACGCACGCACGCACGCACGCACTCACACACTCACACACTCATTCAAATTTTACTCCTCTCTGGGGCCTGGGACCCAGGAAACCCCAGACAAGCTCTATTTCTGACTCAATGTCCAAGAAGTGATTCTCTGTTATCCACATCCCCAGGTCCCCAATATCCCTTGTGTCCTCAATATCCTCATTACTGTGCCCTCCCATTTCATTCTTTTCAGCCTGCAAACTAGTCTTCCATGTTCTACCCTACCCCCACAACCCTGAATACAGGTCAGGGTCTAGACAACAGCGGCAGCAGCAGGAACTATGGGCAGAACAGTTGGAGCCTGGAGACAGATCACTGTGCAGCTGTCACCTGGTGTCGGGAATCGAACCCTGGCCAGGCAGGCTTGAGGAGGGGAGAGAAGGCACTCAGGCCTGTCAGCTCACCTGCCCCATGGGAGGGGGCCTGTCAGAGCCAAAACCAACACCCTCCTCCTCCCCCCAGCCCTGAGCAACCAAGGCGTGACTGAGCTGAAGAACAAGGGAGCACCTGTCAGAGAGAGAGAGAGAAATAGAGTATGCATGAGACAGAGATGGGGGGAAATGGAGGGGCTAGAGAAATGTGTAGAAAGATACAGAGAAACAGAGGGAGGTGGGAGGAAACAGAGACAAAGAGAAAAAGGTTAGAGAGTGAGAAAGATATTTAGGGTAAAAGGGAGAGACACATAGTTGAGAAAAGGAATGGGGAGGTCTTGTGTTATCTGTCCAAGGTCACAGAGTAATGACCTCCCCTTAAAGCATTCTCCCCAAGCTCCAGGACAGGGCACGGTCCACCAGAGCACATCATTCCTTTCAGGGTCATTCACTTGCCTTTGTCTCTTTTCCTCTGTGACATCAGACCTAGGAAAGACCCTCCTATGTTTAAGATGGTTGAGGAACAAGCTCAGCTAAAAGCAGAGGCATGGACAGAATCTTTGGGCAGGTAGTCTCCATGCCTGGTATAGATTCCTAGCTTATCTGTGCAAATCTTTCCTCTACAAAGTCCAGTTTAGGTGCTACCATCTTCACAAAGATTTTCCTGATTTCTCTGGATTACCTCCCCTGGAGAGAAGTTCTCTCTCCTTGAAATCTTCCACTGTGAGATCTCTCCTAAGCCCCCAGATCTTTTATTCTAATCTACTCTATCATAATTTATGCATCTACTCAACCCTTTACTAGAATTTAAGCTCTTTGAGGACAGAGAATTTTTTTTTCATCTTTGTATCTTCATGGACCAACACCATGCTTGGTACACTAGGAGGGATGGATGCTGGGAGGGGGACAGGGATGAATTGGACCTGTGATTTCATTGGTGGGAGGAATTCCTGGAGTGGAAACTCCTTGTACTGTTTCGAATCTACAACTCACCTATTATTTACATTCTTAGATGAGAGATTCTTAGTCACTTTTGTTTCTTGGACCCTTCTGGCAGTCTAGTGAGGACTATGGACCCTTTTTCAGAATAATGGTTTTAAATGAGTAAAATAAAATATATAGGATTATAAATGAAACTATGCTAAAAATAATTATTAAAATATTCTTAAGAATTCTTAACCCGAAATTGAGAGCCCTTGTCTTAGACATTTCCCTAAGGTCACTAAGAGATTAGGTGCCTCACACATGGTCACATAGCTAGCATGTATCAGAGACATCTCCCTGATTCCAAGGCCTAACCTCTTCACAGTTCCATAGTTCCCCCCTTGATCTTATGCTTCAACAATAGATATTTAGTGAATGACTCTAAATTCCCTCAGCCCAAAGGAACTTTCTATCACCACACCACATGCTTTCAAATGGTTCTCCCTGCATTAGAAGAATGGAATGAAAGTCATTAAGTGTCTACTAAGCCACCTTGTGTGCCTAACCCCATGCTGGCTGCACTGTGGGGATTGATGCCAGAGAAGAAAAACACAAGGGATATGCCTTTGGAGAGCTCAGAACCTGGTTAGGGAGATAAGACTTGTGTGCAGGAGATCCAAAAGAATATAGTAGAGTATGTGCTCAAAGAGAAGTATGCGGATAGGATTCCAAGCAGAAGGAAATCAGAAATGGAGTAGATCAGCATGTGGCCAGAGACAGCCCCTCTGGAGGGGGTAGGATTTGAACAGGTGGGATTCAAAAATGTCTGGGAGGTGGATTGTCACAGAGGAGGGTGGGGATGGAGAGTACGAGCATAGATGGAGGCAGGAGCAAAGCTGAGCCATTCACAGACTACTGAGGGGTGTAATTTGTGACTGCAACAAGGGGTTATGGGGGGGGGGGAGAGAAATTAGATTGGTAAGGTGAGACTAGAAGAAGGTAAGGGTACCGCCTTCTTTTTATTCCATCTCTCTCCATAGCAACCAAGATCCAATGCTCTACCCACTGGAAAGGGTCAGGATAGGCTTGGGGGAATAATGATAAATGGACAGAGACATCAGTCTGTTCATTTGGCTCCCCTCTGCCTCTATCGCCCTGCCCTAAACATAGCTCCTACTCTCTCTGTGAATAGGGGTTGGTGGGGTAGGAGGGGAAAGCTAGCGATCAAACCAACATCCTTCCCTCTAGTCACCTTCAAGCCAGTATCAAAGAATCCTGTCACATGTAACTCTGCTCAATGTGCTTTCCAGCATTCAGTGAAGTTCTTCATGGATTTCATTCCCTCACATTCACGGGAGCCACCTCCTCACATGCCCATGTGTTCGATGGCATTAGCCCTCACAAAGAGCAGCTATCTCCCCCCACCTGCACAAGGATGCCTAGATGCACCCCTTTTCCAAGGAAATAACCTCAGGTCACAGCAGAAATAATGGAAATTTGACTGAGAAAGCTTTTCTGGCCTCAAAGTGGACAGCAGGACAGATGGGGGTGGCTGTAATTATATTTAGCTGAAAACATTCTCTCCAGAGAAGAGGCCTGAACTCCCAACTGCTCCTCCCTTCCAGGGTTATATATGTCTTCAGCAGGGAAGAGTGAACACAGAGGATAGGAAAAAAGGCAAGGGAGCAATTTGATCAAGGAAGATAACAAGAACCTCACTCCGCCAAAAGTTTCGCTCACTCCTAGATGCACCCAGTGATTAGTTCCCAATCAGCAGGAAGGCAAGTAGAGGAATGGATGGGTACCTCACCCCTTGCTCCACTCTACTGCTCAGTAGAATAGTCAAAAGGATGGAGTGACAGACACATGGATACCTCCTTTAGTGAGACAGATGGATAAATAGACAAAGACTCCAATCAATAGCTGTCGAGTGATTAGGTAGGGCTATACCTAAAGCCTGAGCCTCTGAAAGTTTCTTATTAAGGCTCCTGCTAATTATTTCCCTGTCAGGAGAACAGACCTGCTGAGTTGGGGGGATTCCTGTTAACAAGCCAATTAAGGCCAGGGCCAGTCTATCCTCAAAGAGTCTTAATTACACTTGTTAACGAAGGGCCTCCAATGCTTTGGAGGAGTGGAAGGCTGGGAGCCCCACCCCCTCAGTCATCACAGGACTTAGTATCTAGATTCGGGTCATATTAACGGGGGACAGGTAGTGGCACAGTAGATACAGAACCAGGCCTGGAGTCAAGAAGACCTAAGTTCAAATTTAACCTCACACTTCCTAGTTGCATGACCCTAGGCAAGTCACTTAACCCAGTTTGCCTCCATTTCCTCATTTGTAAAATGATCTAGAGAAGGAAATGAAAAACTACTGCAGTATCTTTGCCAAGAAAACTCCAAATGGAGTCATAAAGAGTCAAATAACTAAAATGAATGAACAACAAAACAACTTTAAAAAAAAAAAACCTGTCTTGGAATCCATACTGAGTATTGGTTCCAAGGCAGAAGAGAGGTAAGGGCTAGGCAATGGGGTTAAGTGACTTGTCCTAGGTCACATAGGTAGGAAATGTCTGAAGTCATATTTGAACTAAGACCTCCTGTCTCCAGGCCTGGCTCTCTATCCACTGAGCTACCTAGCTGCCCCAACAAAATAACATTTTAATGGACCCTCTCCCCATTTACCACCCACTTCCCCCTTAGTTCCTATCAATAAATTTCTTAATCAAAGGAGATAGGGCAGGATTGGGGATATGGTTCCCATAACGTGACCTTAGAGAAAAATCCAACTTTGGGGGAAATTCTGACTTACTAAATTCCAACAAATTCCCCTGTAACATCCTCAAAACCTCAATGTGGGGACCTGGGAGTCTCTGGAGGTTGGGGGGGTCACCCCTGGCCCCATCACTGATTGGTCTGACTCGATGTCAGACCTATGAAGCTGGTGGCAAAATAGAGCACTGAACCCAGAGCCAGGAAGACCAGAATTCAAATTTGGTTTCAGACACCCACTAGCTATGTGACTTGGGCAAAATGCTTAATCTCTGCCTCAGTTTCCTCAACTGTAAAATAGGGATAATACCTAGCTGAGAGTTGTGAGGAACAAATGTGATGAAATTTATAAACAAATGCTTGCTCCTCTCCCCTCATGTCCTTGGATGAATTGTACACTTCGATTTGACTGCTAGCAAGGTAGGATAGGAAACAGCAATGGAACTCGGAGTAAGAACCCCTTGTAAATCCTATCTCTGATAATTCCTTGTGTGACCTTGGGAAAATCTCTTTATAACTCTCAGTTTCACCATTCATTCCCATCTGTTAAAGTTAGGAGTTAGCTAGATTCCCTTTCAAATCTCTTCTAGCACTACATTCTGTGATTTTGTGAGATTAAATTCCTGCCTATGTAGCCAGGGACAGAAAGTTTGGGAAGAGGGGAGGAGGTATGGTCAATGGGAAAGGGGAGTCGCCCCCACTTGCCTGTCAGTCTTTACACCAAAGATCCAACCATTCCATGTCCCCCACCCCCCTTTGATCCCTTTTCCTAGGAGGTAGACAAGACAGATGAATGGCAGAAACAGGATGGATGCAGTGGAATAGACCCCAGGAAGCCAGCCTGAAACACAGATGTGAAACTCTCCTTGGCCCCCACCATCTCTCCTGTCCTCCTCAGAGATCCATTGACCAGAAACAAAGATCTCTGCTTCTCCCTCCCCAACTCTGAATGTTGTCCCACCCCCTTGGATTCTCACCCTCCCTCAGGGCTGGGCAGGGAACCCAACTCCAGTTCCCTGGAATCCTGTTTCTAGAATGTGGAACTTTAAGGAAACTTTCCAAAGGACCCCCCCTTTTTTCCTCCCCTACCCCCACCCCCAGAGACCTCCTGAGGCCCAGGCAGCATCTCCGGTCCATCCAGCTGCATGAGGAGACGTAAGAACTGACCGTCTAGTGAGACCACTGAGTCAGTAAGTCATTAAAAAAAAATCACAGTGAAATAATGCCATAATATGAAAACAACACAGTCCAATGATGCCAGGACAATACAGAGGCATGGATGGTGATGGCACAATAACACAACAACAAAAGAGTAACTGTAACAAGAAATGCTGATAGCACAATGGCAGGGAGGCTATACACAATAACCAGGAGAATGAAAATGATACAAGAGGAAAGAAAAAGGAGTATCAAAATTATATTCGGGAAGGATAGATATCTCCTTTTTTAAACCCTTACCTTTTGTCTTAGAATCAATACTTTGTATCAGTGCCAAGAAGAAAAGCAGTAAGGGGCTAGGCAATGGAGGTTAAGCGATTTGCCCAAAGTCACATAGCTAGGAAGTATCTGAGGCCAAATCTGAACCCAGGACCTCCTGTTTCTAGGTCTGGCTCTCAATCCATTGAGTCACCTTGATATTTTCTTTAGCCATCTCCTCAATATTCTCACCCACCCTTGTCCTGTCCCCATATCTCCTTTAGCTCTTGAAAACTTTTGTCTATCTTAGAAGTTAAATCAATACAGAGGAAAAGCACCCAATGCAGTGTCTGTTTGTGTGTGTGGTGGGGATGTTATGAAGTTAAAGATGAGGAAATATGGGATGGGACAGTAAAAGGTCTGGAGATACAGGAGGGAGTCCCTGAGATTGCCATTAGGGGACAATGAGGCTGAGAATATAGCAGGGAAACAAGGAGGGGAGGAACAGTAGGGAATTAGTGAAATTGGCATTGGTGAGGGGGCTAAGTGAGGCAGGGGGACAGGAGGGGAGAATGAGTGAGTAGTTTCAGGGCAGGGAGTCAGTCAAATTGACATTGGTAGGGGAGACAGCGAGGCTGAGGGCAACAGAGGATTAGAAAGCTGTGACACTATGACAAAGCCTTTGAAGGAATCAGTTGTGAAAAGATTGATATCTGGGGAGGGGGAGAGAAAGAGACAGAAGATGAGGTCATAAAAACAAAGGGAACAAGGAGAGAAAGGGGCTGGGCAGACACCATCCACGATTTAATCTGAAACAGTGGTTGGCACACACAATTAAACATGCAGTCACATATACAAGCTCCCAAAGCTGGAGTCATAGCTGCACTAAGTTCTATTCACACAGTGACAGCCGTCTCAGTACCGGGAGAACTACACTGAGCCTCACCCTACAGACTATGGGCTCAAATGACTTGAATATGGAGTGTGAATCTGGAACACAGACTCACATTCCAACCCATCAGGTAGGGCAGAAAATATGTAGAGCATCAGAGCTGGACTCAACACTCTCTGTTCCTAGGTGTGGATCTATGTATGTGTGGGGGCTATGGAAAGGAGGGAGAAGGAAGGGAGGGAGGGCTATTTTCATTGTACCTGAGGTAGGGGGCACTCTTTTTTGGTTTTCCTGTTCAAGAAGTACTTTGTCTTCTGTTTGGGGGAGATGTGGCCCATCTTTGAGTAAGCCCAGTCTAAAGGAGGATTTCAAGAGAAGATTTCAAGGAGAGATCTCCTTGGTGACGCCATCCTGTTGTTTTTCAAAGACTATCGTTTGTCCCATTCTATAGGGTCAGCCCTTGAGGCTCAAAATCAGGAACGATGGCTTCTCTAGCTCCGGAGACCAGACTTAAGGAGATCTAACCTGTAAGCTACCCAGTGCCACCTGCCAAGATAAACCTACCAAAGAACACCCCAATCTGAATCACCCTCCCACTTCGTCCTGTTTCTGGTCCTGCCTCCATCCTCTTTTCCCTAAGCCCACCCCTTGAACCATGCAGGGAAACAAGCATCCTTTAAAATATGCAAGTGGTGACAAGCTGTACCCCACACTGGTAGGGAAAGGAGGGAAAGAGATTACTGTAGTAAGTCGCCCAGACTTCAGAGAAGTTCAGCCCCAGAGAGAGACTCTCCCAACTATGTGGCTTATGGAAGGGGACTGGTTGCAGGGAGATGGAATTCTAGAGAATTCCATTTGCCTTTGATCCTTTTGACACTTTGGCATTTTTCCCAGAAAAAGCGCCAGACTGGAAACCTGGACCTAGGTTCTGGTTCTGACTCTACCTCTATTTACTGACACCTCAGTCCAGTTTCTGCACCCCCTTAGACCTCAAATTCCTCATCTGTTAAATGAGGATAAAACTCTAAGGTAGATAGATGCCTTTCAGTCCCAAGGCTGCCCATATGCTTGGAGGAGAGATGGAGAGATCAGCCCTCATTGGTTCGAACTCTTCTGACTACAGCTACCCATCCCCCCAAATCAAGACCCCAGGGTCAGGTGAAGAAGAAGGTGAGGAAAACTATGATGGGATCAGGGAGCTTGTGGGGGACATGGGGGAGGAATGCCTTGGTAACTGAGCCCAAGATATGGGGGAGGAGGTCGGGCAGGCAGGCCAAAGAGTCTAAAGCATGGTAGAGGAGCAGAGGGTTAGGGGGCCCAAGGTTCAAGTTGGATTTCTGATCCATCCCCTGGGCTGTCTGAGGAAATGAATTGAGGCCTCTGTGGGCCTCCCCAGCCACTGGCCGTCATCACATCTCAGCAACAGCCCATCCATCTCACCTGACTCTCAGCACCACCTGCCACCCCCTCCTCAGGGCTCCATGCTGTGGGAAAAAGGACTGGGACAATAGTTAAGAGAAGCCCCTCTTCTAGGGGATTCCCAAGCACAACCTCTGAGAAAGACCCTGGTCTGAGGGGGAGAACTGGCCACAACCCAAGAAGTAGATCTTCCCCAATCAGAAGAGAGTGACAGCCTTGAAGAAGCTCCCAGACACAAGGACAAACAGTCCTTGCCCTTAGATACGAGGAATTGCAAGTACAAAACCCAAGAGACTCAGGTTCACACACTCTCCTGAAGCACAAATAATGTCCTGCCCAGCCCCCCCTCAGAAATACATATGCTTACAGTCACAGTCATATCTCCACTCAGACCAACACAACCACAAATACATTTACATGGCTACCATTCAACCCAGAATCGCAGTATATTTTTGGCAAATCAGCTGGAGCCCAGAAGAAGGAAGTGAGAGAGAACCAGGCCTCTGCCCTATTAGCAGAGGGCAGGAGGACACATCCCTCTAAATTTCCCTCTTAATCTCTTTCTGTGCCTTTTTCTCTTTCTCTTCTCCCCAGCTCTCCCCAATTCCTGAAAGCTCTTGCCTGTGACCCTTCCCCCTGTTTATCTCCCCTTCCTCCATCTTCCTTCTACAAGTCTCTCTCAATTCATAGGCTCATAGGATTAAGAATATGAAATGTAGAGATCATCTAATTCAATCCCTTCCTTTTATACAGAAGGAGACAAAGACTTGGAAAAGTTAAGTGACTTGCTCAAGGTCACAGAGAGCCAAGGACAAAGTCAGAATGGAAGCCTGAGTCATAAGGTAGCCTTGGAGTTCATCTGCTCAAAACCCTTCATTTCACAGATGAAAAGCTAAGGTTGTCTCTGCAGTTCCCCTTTGGGAAATGCCTCCAAATTTCATGCCTCTTCCAGGACACCATTATGCTTGTCTCTCTTCTATTTCTGCTTTTCCCCTTCCACCCACACCCAACCCTTCCTCTGCCTCTCTTTTGTCCCTGGCTCTTAGTTTTTCAGAGCTGTCTCTTACCCACTCCTCCCTGCACCTGCTTTAGTCCAGAAAGCATCCCTGAGGATGCCACCGAGGTAGCAGGGCCAGAAGCTAGAGAAAGGAAAGTCCATTACTTCAGGGTCAGTGACTCATGGCATCAGTGCTGAGCACCATAAGACAGCAAGGAAGGGAAGCAAAAAGGGCAGAGTGAGGGCACACTGAGGTCCCTGGAGGGCAGGAGGGAAAAGCTGAGGGAAAGAAACGCTCCAGGAAGCTAAGTACAGTTGTCTTCCTCTCCTTCCGCCTGCTTTACACAGGCTGGGGCTTCATCCAGGACCCTTCCTAAAGGAAGACTTCCTAGCCTGGTATATCCCTGTCCCCTCTTGTGGTCATATCAACTCCATCAGTCTTGCCTCTAGTATGGGGGAGAGGAGTTCTGTTCAGTTCCACTGGGTCTGTAACCATTCCTAAGTCTTTCTTCCCCAGAAAATGTCCCTTCTCCCTTCTCCCTATTCAGGGACAACCTCTGAGATGGTGGGATCTAGAGACACAATGAAAATGGCCCTGGATTTTAAGACTAACAACCTGAATTTGAATCCTGGCTCTGCTATTTACCCTTTGAGTCTCACCTATAAAGTGAGGGGGACTGGATAACATGATCTCTAAGGTTCCTTCCCTCTCTAAATTCTAGCATCAAAGCTGGAACTGTATAATCACATAATCTTGGAAAGCTCTGAAGATTTAGACCAGGAAGGAACCTTAGGAGACCATTTAGTTTTCCCCACTAATATCAGACTTCATAATAACTAACATTTACATAGCATTTTAAGGTTTGCAAAGTACTTGGCATACATTATCTCTTCTGAGTCTCACAACAACCCCATGAGGTAAGCATTACAGCTATTATCTCCATTTTATTGAAGAGAAAACTGAGTCGGAGAGACATTCCATGACAATGTCACTAGGGTAGTAAAACATCAACGAAGGTCTATGTGACAGCAAATCCAGGGTTCTATCTATTATGACACCAAACTAGCTGCCTCATCTAGGATTGTCTTACTTTATTTCACCATGAATTCACTTTTTCTTCAAACCCTTACCTTCCATCTTAAAATCAATACTCGGTATTGGTTCCAAGGCAGAAGAGAGGTAAAGGCTAGGCAACTGGGGTTAAGTGTCTTGCCCAGGGTCATACAGCTAGGAAATATCTGAAGCCAGATTTGAACCCAGGTCTTCCAGATATTTTATGTGCTTAAAACAATTGTTCTGAGAAGGGATCCATAGGCTTCACTAGACTGCTAGAGGTTCAGAACCCCTGCTCTAATGCATTCCCACCAAGTGGTTATCAGCCTTTAATATAGTGGAGTTAATCAATAAGCATTTATTAAGGGCCTACTATGTGCCAAGCACTATGCTAAACAGTGGGGATATGAATTCAGATAAAAGACAATCCCTGTCCTCAAGGAGCTTACAGTTTAATGGAAAAGGCAATAATGCAAACAAATATGTACAAACATGCCATAGTTAGTGGGAGGGAAGGGTGACATGGTTGGCTCTGTCCTTTAGGAAAATCCCTTGAGTGGCTGAATGGAGGATGGATTAGAGTGGGAAGAGACTTGAGGCAGGCAGACCCACCAGCAACCTATCACAATAGTCCATATGGGAGGCGATGAGGGCCTGCACCAAGGTGGTGGCAGTGTCAGAGGAGAGAAGGGGATATGATGAAGATGTGTGGCAAAAATGTATAGACTTTCACTGGAAATGGGCAGCAATAAGAGACAATGAGGAATGTAAGATAACACCTAGGTTGTGAGCCCAGGGGACTGGGAAGATAGTGGTTCTGTCTATATAAGAGAGAAAAGAGACATGGCTCTGGAGTCAGAGGACCTGGGTTCAAATACCATTTACTACCTGTTTAACCTTGCACAAACTGCTTAACTTCCCTGGGTCTCAATTTCCTTGTCTGAAAAATGAGGAGGTGGAGAGGGTGTTGCATTGATGGCCTCTGAAGTCCCTTCTAGCTCTCTTCCTAATTGTTGGTAGAGGTCTTCCTTATTCTGAGCGCCAGTCTGCATCCTGGGAACATCCACCTATAATTCCTAGTTCTGCTCACCTGGGACCAAACAGGGCAAGTCCATTTCCTCTTCTTCCCACCTCACACCTTGGAAGTTCCCTCAATACCTAGGGTTTCCTCCCCCTAGAACATCCTTCTGCTGAGCTGGCCCCCTTCTCCCATTGGTGAGTTCCTCCCAAAGCTTCCATCTAGGTGAGGGACCAACCTTCATTTCCCTCCTGGCTCTGTTTCTGACTTTCTGGACTTTGCTACTGTGCCTCAGTTGGCATCTCCCCCAGAACTTCCCTGGAAATGGGTTCAGGCTGGCCATACTTTGTCCCAATCTCAGCTGACTCTCTGGTCTTTGACATCATGCTTGGTGACACTGCCACCTCTTCAGTTCCCTTTTATGGGCTTTCTTCGATTATTTGAAGGCAAGCTCCTTGAGGGCAGAAACTTTCTTTTGCTTGTATTTACATCTGTAGCACTTAGCAGCCTGGCACATATTCCCTTGCCTTGCCTACTTCACAAGGTATGTAAGGCCTATCAGATATTCTAATCCCTCTCCAAATTTCCACTTCTTTTTCCAGGCGATAACTTTTCCTTTCTGTTGCCCCATGGGGACGCTCTCTGCCAGAGGGGCAATTTGTGGGGTGTAAGGAGCCATGGCCAGATGCAGCTTCAATCACCAAACCTCTTCAGGCAGAGGGATCACAGGAACACGTTTATTGAGCAGAAAATGGAGCCAGTGCTGCTCAGCCTGAAAAATCTAATTAACACTCATGTTCCCTCCACAGCAGTCACTGTGGCAGGAACCTCCCTGAGGACCAAGAGATCCTCTGAATACCTCTTCCAGGAGCCCAAGATAAGACCAACTTCCACCTTCTCAGCTCCAAAGGATCACTGTTATATGGGGCAGGAAGTAAAGAATGGTATGAGACTAGTATTTTGGAAAGAAAACTGGGTAAAAGTGAAGTCAGGAGGTATAAACCTAATTTCTAGTCCTGGCTTTGGCATGAAACCCCTTAGAAAGCCACTTTCACATTCTGGGGCCTCAGTTTCTTCACCTGTAAAACAAAGGGGAAGGGAAATTTCCTATATTACAATGAAGTAGGGCTTCCACTGCTTGAGCCCTCATTTTTATTAAAGTTTAATAAAACTTTAAATCTTTCCCTTTGGCAAGTCCCTCCCCCTTCCTCCACAAGGGTTTAGAACTCAGACCCCCATGTAAAGAATGATATTGCCTAATGGATAGTGCATCATGTCCAAACTCAGTCTCTGCAGGCCATGAAATTCTGGAACAGAGACAGAAAAAATAAATAGAGTAGCTGGGTCTAACAGAGGAGATAATTTTCCCTTGGAGATTCCATGAGCCAGGAGGCCTCTGTCTTTTCCCTGAGGCCAGCACATTCCTGGCCCAGGGCCTTCCCTCCCTGGTCCCTCCTTCTGGTCTAGGAGCTTTCCCAGAGCTCCCCTGGCCTCTCAGGAAAGAGTTCACATCTAATCTTAGAGGGTGAGTTTGCCCATAGCTTATCCATAACCTGATAAGAAGCAGAGATTCTAGGATCCTCTAAGATGAATTCTCAAATAGCCTCCTCTCTGCTGGGTGTCAGGATAGGAAGTGTCTCATGTGAGGAAGAGCAAGGAGACCCGTGTTACTGGATCAAAAAGATTGTGGAGAGAAATAAGATGTAAGAAGACTAGAAAGGTAGCGGGGGAGCTAGGTTATGAAGAGCTTTGAACACCGGAGAATTTTGCATTTGATCCTGGACGTGATAAGTAGCCACTGAAATTTATTGAGTGAGGGGATGACATAGTCTGACCTGTGATTTAGGAAAATCACTTTGGTGACTGAATGGAGGATAGACTGGAGTGAGAAGAGACTTGAGGCAGGCAGACCCACAAGCAGGCTACTGCAGTAAGGTAATAAGGGCCTGCACCAAGGCAGTGGCAGTGTCAGAGGAGAGAAGGGGGCATATTAGAGAGATGGCCTTGGATAGGGGGATGGTGGGGTGGGGAGGATTTGAAGATGCCACTTAAATTGTCAGCCTGAGGGACTGGGAAGATGGTGATGCCCTCTATAGTAATAGGGAAGTTAGAAGGGAGAAAGGCTTTAGGCAGAAAGATGGAGAGTTTCTCTATGAAAAAGAAAACTAGGTATCAAGCAGAAAGGAAGCCAGGCAGGGGGAGATGAGCATGAGAAGGCAAACTAATTGAAGGAGGGTAAAAGGAACCCTGGCAATAGAAAGAAAACATGTCACCTGTCCTGATCCTCACTATCAGGCAGGCCTTTTTAGAATCTAGCCTCATTACTTCCTGCTGTAATGTTTTCTTTTTCTTTTTGTTCTCTCAGGAGCAGCTGGGGGAGTAGAAGGGGAAAGAGGGTGAAAGAAAGAGGGGGAGTTGCAAATTAGCACTTAGAACACATCCAAGGAGGGCACAAAAGAGAGGAACTGGGAACAGGTGTTAGGAGAACATGAGGTATTGGTGAGGAGAAGTATGTCTGTGGACCACAGCCAGAAGGGTAGGGAGAGTTTGGGGAGCTGGGAAGAGAGGAAGGAGCCTCAAGGACAGCAGAATCAAGTGGCTTTTATTCATCTGTTTGTTTATCTATTCACTATGATGACAGGTGAAGCCAGTGTCACCATGGCAACGAGACACCAGCTATTCCCAAAATTAAGAATATAGATTCTGTGAAAGAGGCTGAAGGCCATGCCTCCTCCACATATTAAGGTCTCTAAGGGTAAAGACTATGTCTTCTGTTTCTTTGATATATTCTCAGAGTGCCTAGGATTGAGGTGGGTACATATTTAAGCAATGATTCCTGGTTGGATGATGTGAAATTAGTAGTCTAGATTAACCATACCACTGGATAAGCCATAAATCAATTCTCTTGAAATGATTCTGTCTCCCAGTTCCTACCGTATAGCACAGGTTTGGAGAAATCAGGGCCGTCTTTCTCATGGTCTGACCTCAGTTATTCCAGCTCCTGTCCTGGTTCCCAGTTCAGGCTCAGGGGGCAACCCTCAACGTCCCCAAGCCAAAGCAATGTTGTCCCAACATATATCCATGAAAAACTAGGGATGTACCCAAAGAAAGACATAGTGTGTTCTGCATGTTCAATTATATGTAAACATTGTTACAGGTGTGTTTTTGTCAGTACGTAGGTTTGGCATTTCAGTATATATCATTGTGGCTGGGTGTGGACATCTGGGGATCTGAGGGTCACTCACCTTGCTGGCTGTGTCTCTGGGCATAGACAACGACTCCTGCAGCAAGAACCACGAAGCAGGCCCACGGAATGGGAGTGGCCATCTGGTAGGAAACAGGGAATAGTTGGGGGCAAGGGGAAGAAATCAAGAAGAAGGGAACATCAGTCCCAGAGAACTAATGGAAAAGACTCCCTACTCCAGCTGCCTAATCAATTGCCCATATCCACAACCCAACTATCCCCAACAATACTTCCCTTACGGATTCCAATCCATCTAACTCCAATAATAATTCCCAAAGACACTAGTCTGGACCCCCAGCCCCATCATCCCCATTACTTACCCCATCAACACCAGTCACTCCTTCAGGAAAAACACAAGGAATATATATAATATACATTTTCAGGCAAGCCTACTACAATTAGCTGATTGCCAATTCTGAGGCAATTGTGAGGTAAGCTTTGAGTCTTTTCATATACCAGCAGAACCCTGCTTACCCACACTCGGTAGGACATTCAAGACCAGACTACTATGGAGGGCATCTAGCCTCTGTTTGTGTGACTGTGGTCATAACCCCTGTTGTGTCATTAGCGAGGCCCTGCTCAATGTCATGAAATAGTCCCAGGTGACCCACAGAAAACTCATTTTCTGCCTGTCCCTTCTTGGTTTGGCTGAAGCCCTGTTTGTTTGTTTGTTTTGTTTTGTTTCTTTTTGTTTCCATTATTCATTTAATGCAATAACTCCTCAATACATTTACAATACAGACATGCATAAAACATAACCCCATACATGCAATTAAAAAAAAGAAGAAAGGAAGACTGTAGCTAATCCTCACTTGAATCACTATCCTGGCCCCTCCTATCCAGCCAGGCCACAACCTGGCATTCACACACAGATATATGCAGATACACACACACACACACACACACACACACACACACACACACACACACATCCTTGGTAAGATGACCTCTAGGTTGTGGAGTTGCTTTTTCTCCCTTCCATCTGAGTTCTCCCCCCCCCCCCCATCAAAACAGTTCCCGTCTCCCACACACATACACACACCCACTCCGCCTGGCCGGAGCGTGCCGTGTCCTACGAGGGAAACTTTTACAAGCTGCAGCTGAAGAGATCCATGTGCTAGCCTTGGCCCTAGCCCCAAGCAGATAACTACACCCCCCTAAAGCCAGTCTTTCCCCTCCTCAAAGCTTCCATGGCCTCCTTATACTCTCTGCATCATCCCTACAATGCCACCAGAGAGTCTTCCATAATCCCAAACTCTTCTTCTGGTTCTTCACAAACACAAACCTCCAAAACTCCTGGATCCCATCATGAGTTACTCTGTCCTTCAAAACCTCTCTGGTTCTCCCTAGCCTCAGTTATACCCTATCTTGGTCTTTATATGTACAATCCCATTTTTCCCCAGAATCCACCTTTCACCCACTCTAACTCCATCATTTGTCATCCTCTCAAAGCTCCATAATCCTATCCCAGTTTCAAATTAGATCTCCTTGCTTTCCTTTCACAGAGGTACAAAGACCTGACATGGGCTATGCTGGAAATGGTGAGACAGGATGATATGGCTGGGCCCAAAGATTGAAAAATATCCCCACCCCATCAGACCAGATCCATCCCCTGTCTGATCCCCAGCCAGCCAGGCTCCTTTCCCAACCCCACTATCTCATCAGGAATACTAAACTTGAGGGAAAACATGGGGAGGGGGGAGCACGGTAAGGAAGGGACTATTGGCCAAATTGACCAACACCCTCCTATCACCAGACTGGGCACCCCCTCTCAGCCATGATATCACTTGGAGATAGACATGTTTGTTTAGACAAATCTGTTGCTATTCTTAGCTGCAATGACCCTGACTGTCTCCAAAAATCAAAGATGCTGGAGAAAGGGTATCCTCTGAACTGGGTGGAGGGGTCCCCAAGCAGCCTATTTCAATGCTCCAATTGAGTTTCAGGTCTAGACCTTAGGCCAAAACTTCTCTCTAGCTAAGAGTGACAAGGGCAGCAACCAACCTTCTCCCATAAAACAAAAACAAACCAAAAAAAAAAAAAAAAGAAAGAAAAAACTCATTATCCATAGGGCTGGAGGGAGGGAGGAAGAGTGAAGGCCCAAGGGTCAGCAGTATTCTATGCCTGCTTCCTCTTCAATCGAATTATGCTCCCCTGTCTCTCTACTTGCTCCCTTATAGCAACCAATTCGTGGTCCCTCTGATTTCTCCACCCTCTCTATGAAGCCAAAGTGTGGGCACTGCAAACAGAGAGGAAGTAAGGAACATGGTAAATCTCCTCCTTGAAAAGTATCTGCTGAGTTAAGACACAGCCCCATACTCAGGAAGAGAGTTACTGAATGCCCAGGGCTTTGAGAGATAAAAAGATGGAGCTGGAGCTATCAGGAATTGGAGGATAGAGAAGTGTGGAGGGGGGGGGGCAGGTTTCAAGGTGGGAAAAGAAGACTTAAAGAAGTAATGAGCCAAGAGGCTTAATACCAACTAATTCCTGCTCTTCTATTGTTCCCTACATTTTCTTAGGTTCCTTTCCCTCAGCCTTAGTTACCCCCTCCACCACCCTCTTCCCAATCACTCATTCTAACCTGTCAAGAAAAATACCTTTAATCTCTTTTAAACACCCTGTCAGCCTGATCATAGCAACCCCTAAGGGGGAATTTGGGGAGGAGGGAAATATGGTAAGATGATCCCAGACAGGCCATGGGCTCAAGGTGATGATATGTCTCTATCTCAGCCTCTTACTCTCTAATCTTTCTCTCTCTCTCTCTCTCTCTCTCTCTCTCTCTCTCTCTCTCTCTCTCTCTCTTTCTCCTCTCCTATTGTTAGTTTATTTCAACCTCATCACTTCACAGACGATGGACCTTAGGACTAGGGAAGGAAAATTACTTTTCCAAAGCCATGTAGTTAGTTCTTGACAATTGGAACTAAAACTCTGATGCATTCTAACTCTCCATATCGTGTCCTCTCTGGGTCACCATGCTCCCTCGGCTTTTCTCTCTCATAGCTTCTATCTGAATTTCTCCCCATCTTTTCCTTTCTGGTCATTCTCCAAGATCAAGTTCTGTCCCTGAAAGATCCTCCAGAAAAGTTCCATTTAGAGGCTTCTCAGTGCTCTCCTTTCTCCACTCTATCCCAATACAATCTGTTATCCTACCTCCTAACGGAGGCAGCTTGGAATCAGATGCTCCTCTGGTCTTAGCTCTTTCTCACCCCAACCTAAGCTGTTTTCTGGGCCTGGTTTTCTCCTTGAATACCTTCAACTCCTCCTCCTGATTCTGCTATTCCTTGGCCCTCAGCTACTCTTCTGTTCTAAGTGTTCCCCTTGGGAATCTACATTTACTTTCAGTCATCAATCTATGTCTCCACAGCCATCTCCTTATTTCAGTCTCTGTCTCAGTAAAGGTGCACATATTATTTAAAAGATACAGTCCCTGAATGGATTATTCCAGTTTTGACTATCTATACTACTATACCTCCCCATGAATCTGGCTAACTGGGAGTCTTCCTTAGCCAAGTTCCTGTGGCCAGAGCCATCTGGTGATGCTTCTACCCCACCACCCCTTCAAACTCTCCCCCACCCGAGTTGGATGGGGGGCACAGATCATCTCCCCCTCTGGGCCATCTCCCAAGCCCAGAGCCATCTCCCAAGTCTAGGGCATTCAGCCAAGCAAAGCCATCTGTTCCAGGAATGATAGGGCTGAGGTGGGGTCTGCATGCTAATGACACCGAATGGGGAGCTGAAGAGGAGGGAGAAGGGGGAGGGTCCTTGTTGACTGAGCTTGGTTCAAGGAGGCAGGAATAGCAACTTAGCTCTGGCACCAAAATATATCAGAAAATATCAGTCACCTTTCCCACCTTCTGGGAACACTGGCCACCAGGTCATGACAGCATTCCTCTGCCTCCAACATTATCCACTATCATGTCTATACCTCTCAAAATCCAAGGAGATCTTTCCTACCTCAGTCTCAGAAAGTCTCCATTCTGAAGAAAAAGGCCTTAACTTTGCAGAATTTCCAGATTGAGGTAACTCAGAAAAGGTCACACCCAAAATCCCAAATTACTCTGGTCTCAGTTCAGTCCCTCAGGAAGCTAGATGGTGCAGTAGATGGAATGATGCATGTGGAGTTAGAAAGTTAAAATCCTACCTCAGACACTTAATAGTTGTGTGTCCCTGGGCAAGTCATTTAACTTGTCTGCTTCCTCAACTGTAAAATGGGGATACTAATAGCACAGACCTCACAGGATTGTTGTGAAGATCAAATGAGATCATATTTGTAAAGCACTTAGCATCTTACTAGAACCTGACACACTGTAGGAGCTTTAATAAAATTCTTTTTTTCCCTCCTTTAGTATTTCTGGGACCCAGATCAAAGGAGTGATATAAGTGGGACAGGATCAATATAAAATAACTTTCTAGAATAAATAGATCCAGGGTAATGAGTCTGGGAGGAAAGAAAACTTCAGATTTGGAGGAGAGTGACAGGGTTAATCCCAGAAGGAGCCCAAGAGGAATAGGAGAGGAATTAATGGGGGAGGGAGGATGGGAAGCAGGAGGAGACCAGACTGAGCAAAGGAATCAAAATAGCAATATGGGCATGAGGTCACTGGGAGACCCCATCATCTGTGGATTGCTCCTTCATTTCACAGTCCAAGAAATAGAACCCAAAGGAAGTAGGAAAGGTAGGACTGAAACTCAGAACACAACTTTCCTGGGAGCAGGAGCATAGCCCAAGAGGTTCCAATTAAATCTAAACCCCACATTGGCAACTATTTTGAGGGGGGGACATGCTCTGTGATCAAGGGCTCTGGACATAAAGTCTGGGAAGACTATGACACCTCCCCTCACCACCACCATCCCTGCCCCCCACCCCAGGGCCCAGCCCTATTTATTCATACAGGCTTGGCTTTTTGCCATGGGAGGAAAGAGTGGTCTCACAGACACAGTTAGGATGTTCTACCCTTGCCTCTAATATGAAGGCTACCTCCCCGTTATTGACAGTGGGGAGAAAGAAGAGAATAATCTGAACAAGTTGATTTCCTATTCTCCCTTAAGAAACATACTCATCAAGAGAAAAAGGCCCATATTCAGGAAGAGGACTAAGAAGAATATTGAGACTGGAAGAGAAGAGAGACAGAGATTCACAAAGAGACATATGTTCCATCATCTTCATTTTCATCTTTCCTCACTCGACTTAGTCCAGCCAGTTTCTGCCTATGCAAAGCTATCAAGACCCCAACAAGGTCAAAGGGACTGACCAGGGGATCTCTGAGAGGGAGACTTTCATCTTGGGCCCTTCCCCCTTCATCCCCCACTCCACTGCCATTCCCACTGCCAGAGAGATGATCTGTCCCGGTGCCAGCCACTTGGCATGTTCCCCAGCCTGGCATATAGCCCAAAAGGGTGGGAGGGGTAGCCACAGAGCTGGGGTGGTGGGGCCTGAGGAGGAGAAGGCTGAGGGAGGACAGCGTCACTGTCTGAAATTCTCTGTGGGGGTCACTGAGTGGGGAGGGGGAAACGCAGCTACAATACCCTCAGGGTAGATCTGAGGAACTGAGCTGATACTTCATTGGGAGGGATAGAGAGAGGAAGGATGGAAGGAAGCCCTGTCTGGACATAGAAGCCTCCCCTGCCCTACCCCCACTGCCCATCCAGCTTCTCCTTCTCTATGTATCTGTCTCTCACTTCATCTTTCTCTGTCTCTCTCTTCCCATCCCCCCATTTCTCTTCTCTCTTCTCTCTCTTTCTCTCTCCATGTATTTGTCTGTCTCTCTCTGACAGCCCCATTAAAAACCTCGGGGAGGGGAGAAGTATCCCCTCCTTCCCTTCCTCCCTCCCTCCATCAGGATCAGTCAGACCATCCATTAGTGTAGCCCTGGCACACATTCATGCACGCACACACAAGTTAAGGGGGGCTTGGGAAGGGGTGGTGCTTCCATCAAAGTCGCCTCCATCACCCTGATGAGTTACTGTAACGGCACCCTCTCCCCCCCCCCCCAGCTTGGGGATGGGGAAATGGGGAACTACAAGCATAGGCAGAGACAGAGATACAGAAATACTAGAAATGACATCTCTGCCCCCCACCCCCAACTCATTTTGGAAGGGGGAAACTGCAATTCCCCCTTCCAAAAACAGAGGCCTTCTGCCAAGCCTGGGAATAGGTGGCCAACATGGGATCTCTGTCTACTCCAATCTCACCATACCTCTCAAACTCAGGTTTCTCTAGCTGGGCAATGAGGCAGATGAAATCCTCTGCATAACTCCCCATCACCATCACACATACACACATACACACACATACTCTCTGTCTCTGTCTCTCTCTTTCTGTCTCTGTCTCCTCTCTGTCTCTCTCCTCTCTCTGTCTCTCTGTCTCTGTCTCTCTGTCTCTTTGTCTCTCTCCCCTCCCCTCCCATTCAGGGCAGCTGGTTAGGAAGGGGGAGAGCTTCACTCAGATTGATCAAGGGCTTTGAGATCCTGGTAAGAAAAGAGGAGTTAAAATAAACTCCCTAGTAATCCCATCCAAGAAGCCTAAGCATAAAAGACAGTAGTGCTACGGCACGAGGAATAGAGGTCAGGCAGCCAAGAGAACTTCCAGTCTCTGGGAAATAGAAGGAAGAGGGAATGTGGAGGGAGATTATTCATTTTTGATGGGTCAGAGAATCACTAGCCCAAAGGGCTAGGGGAGAAAGACAGACGGACAGACAGATAAAGACAGGCAGAGAGAAACAGAGATAAGGACCAACCAAAGGGAAAGACTGAGACAGAGATGCTGAGGATGGAAAAAGAGACAGAACCTGACTGGAAAGAGAGAGAAGTAAAGATGAAGAATAGTCAAACAGGAAGAGATGGAATCTAAGAAAGAGAGAGGCAGACACAGAAAGGGAGTGAAAGGAGAAACAGAAATACTAAGAGATCCCTAGGAGGCAAGGAAGCCCAGAAAGAAAAATCAACAAATTCCAAAAGGAGATATTCAGGGAGAGATAAAGTAGGAGAGAAAGCTAGAGGAAAGAAAGACAGACTACAGAAACAGGGATGGAGATGAAGACAGAGGAGGGCTGGGAGGAAAAGGTAAGTCATTGTTTCATGGGCTGGCTCAGGCCTCTCAGAACAAGGGAATTGGAGCAGGTGAAAATGAGACCAAAGTTTCACCCTCCACTTCTCCTTTATTCACCTCAGTCACTCCTTCTTCCCCACCCATGGGTGGGTGGGTGGGGTTGATAACCTCACAGAAACTTCAGATTAGTACTTATCCTCATCCCTGCTCCCAATTTCCTGCCCAAGGTTCTGAGAACTTCCAGGAATGGGAAACTGGATAAGAGGGCCAATGGTGGGATATTCAGAAGGCACTGTTAAGAATCATCTGGTCCAACCCCCACAGTTTACAGAAAGGGAAGTTAGCCAGGGAACCGTTTTTCTGCTACTATATCAGGCTGTCTCTTATCTGCTGTATGACTGAAAAACAGAAAGGCTAAGTAAGGACTGGGACAAGGCTTGGGGGAAAGGGCTGTCACAGATCATCCCTTTAGCATTCTGCCCCCCAAAAAACCTGTTTCTTCACTCTCCCTTCCATGCTCCATTACCCTCCTAAGTTCAGCTGTTCCTAGCCTTTCCAAAGCCAGGCTCCATCCCATTTTCTACCTTTCCAAAGCCAGGCTCCATCCCATTTTACTGTCTGTTCATGGCTGTCATAGTCCCTGTCTGGGAGCCTCTGATTTTTTCCTTGTTTCTACTTCTCCTCTATCTGCCTGGGTTTGTCTCTGCCTGTATCTGCATCCTCCTTTCTCTCCCAATATCTGTTGTCCCTTTCCCACCAGCCCCAGGGTTAGACACTGTCTCCACTTCCCTCAGCATTGTCACCCAGCCCCAATGAGATGAGGTCAATCTCAAGTGCTTCCTTTCAAGCTTTTCCCTTGGCACATTATTTCCAGAATCCCTCTTATATCTTTCACCTACTCCTACCCCAGGACCAGCATCCTTGAAACTCAAGCCCTTTGGGCAGGATGGTGGGCCTGGGCAATCATTACAGACTGGAGAGGAAACTCATGACAAAGGCCCAACAACTGTGCAAGCCCAAGTAGGGGAAAACTACTGATGATCCAAGAACAGCAGAAAATTAACTACATAGAGAATGAACGGAAACAAGAGAGAATACAAAATTACAAAAACCCAGTGGCTCCCGAGACTAATAAGCAAAAGAAAAATACTCCAAAAGAACTGATGATACAGTAGATAACCAATCAATCAATAAGCATTTATTAAATACCTACTATATGCAAGAGCCTGGTAGGTGGTTGGCCCTGGAGATAGAGAAATTAAAAGATCCCTGACCTCTAGGCATTTACATTCTACAAGACAAACAGTAGTTATAAAAAGAAATCTCTACAAAGTAAATAAAAGGTAATGGGGGGTGGGGTGGTGAGAGGCAGGCAGCTAGATGACTCAGTGGATTGAAAGCCAGGCCCAGAGGATCCGGGTTCAAATCTGTTCTTAGATACTTCCTAGCTGTGTATGACCCTGGGCCAGTCTTAACCCCCATTGCCTAGCCCTTACCACTCTTCTGCCTTGGAAACAAAACACAGAACTGATTTTAAGATGGTAGAAGATTAAAAAAAAAAAAAAGAGGGAGGGAGGCTATAGAAGTTGGGGAGAATCAAAGACTTCATGGAAGAAGTGGAATTAAAGATGAGATTTGAAGAAAATGAGGAGCAGAGGCAGACGTGAAGAGTATATTCTAGCCATATGGAAAGAGGTACAGAGAGGTCCTGTGTGAGGAACAGCAAGAAGGCCAATCTGGCTGAAGCAGAGTTTGAGAAGGGGAGTAATCTATAGGGGGCTAGAGAGATGAGCTGGATGTTACAAATGGGGGATCATCCAAATTAGTACTTAATCCAAACCTCTTGACTATTCGATAGCCACTGCCAAGTCCTAAAAGAGAAGATGTTCCCCAAGGCCAAGTTCAGAAAGCAAATAAGGAAAAGACTTTCCTTCATCTCTAAAAGGCAAATCTGGTGGGATAAAAGAATCCTGAATTGTGGGTCAGATGTGCAGGTTCCAGCCTCATGCTTCCCAGTCCAGGGCAAGTCACACCATCTCTGGCCTTCAGTTTTTCCTCTGATCCCTAGCTATGGTCCCCTCCAGTTCTAAGTCCTGTGAATCCATGGTCTTTCCCTGGCCCTACAATATTTCTGGAGGTGTCTCTAAAGCACCTTCCCCCTTTAGTTTGCTGCAGTCTGGGTTTTGTAAGGGCAGCCAGCGCCATGGAAGGTCATAGAGGGCAGGGGAGGCTGAGATTCCAATGAGAAGTGGAGAATTCTCAGAAATAGAGAGAAATGAGAATAGACATGCTGGGGAAGAATCTGAGGATTAGCCCAGAAAGAAACACAGAAGTCCTGTGGCTATGCCCTGAGGGACAGCTCAGCTCCTTCTCCTTTGGCCAGACGACCCAAGTCCCACACTCAGATTTCTATCTATGTGGCAGGAACATCACAGTCCTCCAAAACAGAAGAGACAAATCAACACCCAGGGTAAGAACAAGACTTTGGTGTCAACTTTCCCATCCCCACTTCTTCCTCCATTCTGAACAAGGGGTAGCAGAGAGGGGACAAATGTACACATAAATAGTCATACCTGGCTACCCTGCAGAGCCCAGTTGGTGCAGTGAGGACCACAACTGTTCTTTCCTGCCTATACCCAAAAGGGGGTCAAATCCCCCTCCTTGTCCACAGTATGGTAGTAAGAGATGGGATAAGGGGATGTGGGAGAGAGATTCCCACTTTTTCCAATTTAACCTCAATGCACATTACCACCACCATGTTCATTGTCCACCCCACCCCCTCTCTGCCCCATGGAAAAGAGGGGAATGATGCAATGCCCTGGCTCCCTCCCCCATGCAATCCATCTCAAACTCAGGCTGAAGCTGTCATATTCCAGGAGCCCAGACTACTCCCTCCCTCCTCAGGAGGGAGCAGAGGGAATATCGATGGCTGCTCCAGCCCAGAGCCAGGGCTAATAGGAGGAAGGGAAGGAAGGAGGAGGAAGGGGCACCTTCTGTGGGGCCTTGCTCCTCGCCTTGTGTTTTCCTTCCCAAGGGATGCTCAGAGCACAGTCCTACCAAGAGGCAGGAGGATGGGCCCAGTGGCCTCTTAAGGTTCTTCCAGCTACACAGAAAGAAATCACAGGGGAACTGAAACTAAACAGTCAATTCCCACTACCCTCCTTTAAGTCTA
Organism: Gracilinanus agilis; assembly: GCF_016433145.1. Classification (NCBI taxonomy): domain Eukaryota; kingdom Metazoa; phylum Chordata; class Mammalia; order Didelphimorphia; family Didelphidae; genus Gracilinanus; species Gracilinanus agilis. Next base: position 165,538,477 of record NC_058130.1, read on the forward strand.
TCTCCAGGCTGAATTCCTCTGCCCTAGGTGCTATTTCTGAATTCAGGTAGCTAAAAATAGAAATGCTACATGGTAGAAATCTCAGAGAAACTGAGGCTTCAAACCTCTTGGTGTACCACATTCTAAGAGGTTCACAGGAAGTCATATTGCTCCACCCAGGATGGCAGCTGAAGAAGATGGTCAAGATTGGCTATGGGGGAGCCAATAATCCTACCATTTGTTGTGGTGGGGGGTGAAGTTTCATCTGGTCTAGAAAGGAGGGGAAGATCCAACAAAACTGGCACATTTTTCCAGAGGTTAAAAGAATAGGAGTTAAGGGAGGGGGCAGGAGACAAAGTTATTCAAGGAGAAGAAGAAGATGGCAGGGCAAGGGTTCCAGTGCACTCCAGGAATAAGAAGAGGTTGCTAGCCTTTACCCCATCTCTTTGCACTCTACCCTGACCACTGCCCATTGGGGAACTTCCCCCACCCAGAAACAATTACCAAACCTTCACCAAGCTTCTACCTCCAGAAAGCCTCTAGGGTCCTCTCCTCTGGAAACAAGACTCCAGTTCACTATAAACTCCTTTATTTGTCACTGACAGTTCTTCACAAACTGGCCTCATCCTACCTTTCAGCTTTATTACCCATGAGTCCTATGGTCCAACCTCCTTGACTGCACTGCCTATTCTCATACAACTGAAAGGTTCTCCCTTCTTACTTTCATCTCTTAGAATCCCTCATTTCCTTCAAGACTTAGGCTGATCCAAGACCACTTCTGGATAAGGTTTCTCCTAGGTTTCCTAATTACATCTCTCACCATCCTGTGTAAGTGGAAATTTTATATCCTTTGGACTTCATCTTCCAAAATTCTCCCCTCATTCCAAGGTTCCTTTCTTCCCTGTTTGTTTACCTGCATCCTTTATGTTATTGTATTTAAGTTTTGGGTAATGCCTCTCTAGCTTTCTTTTTCCATGTGAGGAGCTTGGGTAAGCCCTCCCTGTTTTCTCTAATTCTCTAGTAAAATATTAATAATTTTTATAAATATTATACTTTGGAGATATTGAATATTAATTTTAAAATCTACAATCTCCAAGGTATTTGGTATATATATATGTATATATATATATGCATTTTGTAAGCTTCTTGAAGGTATGAATTATTTTTATTTTGTCTTTGTGGCAGCAGCATAGCCACTAGAGAGTCAACCTCTGAGATGACAAAAATTAATAATAATGATAATAACTAGCATTTATATGGGACTTTAGGGTTTGTGAAGCACTTTACATATATTTTCTAGTTTGATCCTCATAACAGCCCTGGGAGGTAAGTACTATTATTATCCCCATTCACTAGATAAGGAAACAGAGGGTAAATAGTTTGCCCAGGATCATGCACCTACTAAGTGTCTGAGATTGGATTTGAATTTAGGTCTTCTTGAGTCCAAGTCCAGCACTCTATCTACCTTACAACCTAGCTAGGAAGACCTGGGTTACCACCTATGGCAAAAACAGGCTGTATGGTCCTAGGCAGATCATTTAGCCTCTCAATGCTTTAGTCAACTTCCTAAGACTAACTAGAAGAGAAGTGACAAGCTACATCGGGAGAGGGAGTGTCCTCATACCAATGAAATTACAAGTTCAGTCCTTATCTCCATTGCTTCTGTATCTATCCAGTCTAGCACCATCCCTGGCTCAGAGTTGACATTAAATAGATGCTTGATTGACTGGGGTAGGGAGAGAGAGAGAAAGAGAGACAGAGAGAGACAGAGACAGAGACAGAGACAGAGAGAAAGAGTGAGAAAAAGTGAATATCCATCCTCAGGAGTTCTCTCCTGCTCTTGGAAATAATTCCTGGACCTCTTTCTGTCAAATCTTCCTTCCAGAGCCCTCCTCTACCCAGTTCCACTCTATTCCACTTGTCCTTCCACAGGTTCTCAGTGAACACAGAATCTGAACCCAGATCCTGCCCTTTATGCTGCTGGCCAGGTCCACAGACTCCACCTACTCAATCCACAGGCTGACCATTGAAGAAGTATTTTTCCAGGAATTTTCCAAGCCCATACCCCACCCACTCTATGATAAGGAGAGAAGATTCTCCACTAAGCAGGGCTGGGCTTGACCACCCAGATAAAGCACACCCAGAAGCAAAAAACTGAAAAACCTATTTCTTCTCTCAGGGCCTGACCCCACCAAATGGCCTTCCTGAGCCCCAGAATGGGGGGTAATTTAGTTCAGAGCAATTAGAGATGACAGGGACTTGAGAGATGATCTGGTCTAACCCTCTCATTTTAAAGATGAGGAAACCCAAAAAGGTTATGACTTGCTTATGGTTACAAGTAGGGTGAAGAGATTTGAAAGCCAGTCCTCCAATTCTACTAACAATATTCTTTCCACTGGGTCATGCTATCTCCTTCTCTGGCCTATCCCAAGATGGAGGGTGTCTACTTCTGACCAAGGGAGGGGCCCCAGTAAGGTAAAAATGAGCCACGAAGGTTACTGATAGGAAAAGTGTCTGCTAGTATGAAATATCAGAAGTAATATTGTGGTCAGAACCCTCATATAGACTATACAGATCCAGAAAGTCCTCCTTTGCTCTCCCTATACCACCCCCTCACTAGGATTTCTTAATTCCAGGAGTCAGAGATCTGGATAAATTCCCAACTTATCTCCACCCTCACCACCTCTGAAGCTCAGCATACCACAAACAGACTGACTCTCTCTCTTTCTCTCTCTCTTTCTCTCTCTCTCTTTTTCTCTTCCTCTTCACAAACTTCAGCCTGACTGTCAGACAGATGGGCAGAGAGACAGATGGAGAGAGGGACAGCACAGCTGTCCCTGTCACTGCACAGCAAAGCAGAGTTGATGCTGCCCAGGGTGAGCCCTATTCCCCTCTCCAGAGGTAGAGAGAGAAAGGAAGCCAGGAAGAAGAGACTATAGGCAGGCTGAGCTGAGAAGTGACACAGGACCCCTAGGTGCCAGAACCATGTTCCTCAGAAGAGAAACAGAACACATGGAGGGACAGGCACAATAGACATAGTAATAAAAGCCAATGGTATTATGGTGCTCAGGGTCAAGGAACAAGCACAGGGGTCAGTCTGGAGAGGCTTCCTAGAGGAAAAAGATTTTGAAAAGCCTGCAGGGGAATGGTTGGGTGTGTGTGAGAGTGAGTGTGAGTGTGAGTGTGAGTGTGTGTGTGTGTGTGTGTGTGTGTGTGTGTGTGTGTGTGTTAGAGAGACAAGGAGCAGAAAGTTGTCCCTTTCCCAAAAGACTACAATGAAGCTATTGGCTGCCAGCATTTCAGGCTTGTTCACAGGAGGCAAGGGCTTTGACAGATGGTGAAAGTGTGTCTAATGTCTCTTGGCTCCCACTGTCCCTTGCCTGGGGCTGCAATCATTCTACCCAGAGCAGCAGTTTGAAGATGGGAGACCAGTTACACAGAAAGGCAGGGAGTTTTACTTCCTTTGATTAAGGAAAGGGGTTGGGGGCCTGAGTGTGCTTCTGAAAATATCTATGTGTTTTTCCCTGCGCATGTATGTATTTACTTCTGTGTGTCATCAGAACTATATTCTCTTTGACCTGGACAAAGGGCTTGAGAATCACAGCTTCTCTCTTGTCTGTTTTTCCCTCTCTTTCTGACCTACTGCCCCCTAGAAATACCTCTCCATTTCTCTTCCCACCTTTCTATCTCTTTCTGTCAATCTCCTGCTATGCACTTTCATCTATCTTTCTGCCAGGCTTTCTACTCTTGAATCTTTACTTCTCCTCACTTTCTGGGTCATCTGCTTTTGCCCTGCAGAGAAACAGAGCCAAGACCAGAAGTAGGCAAGGTAGACAACTAGCTAATGTACAATATTCAGAGAGTCACCATGAGAGACTCTCTAGAAATGAACCTTTTTTTCCATACCAAAAAATTTCACCTGCCATGGTACACTGGAATTTAGGATCATAGGAGTATAGTTTTGGATCTGAGAGACACCTCTAACCCCCTCATTTTGCAGTTGAAAAAAACTGGGACTTAGAGAGGCTGTGGTTTCAAATCATATCATAGATTTAGAGTTAGAAGAGGCCAAAGAGGTCATCTTGTCCAACATTCTCACTTTAGAGATGAGGCAACAGAGGTCCAAAGAAGTTAAGGTGATACAGGTTGCAATAACCAAGGTGATTCAGGTTGCAAATAACAGAGCTAGTATTTGAACCCACATCCCTTCCAATCCATTACAACATGTTCTCTCTGTTTTATTTTGTCTACCCTTTGACATTTACCCTCTTAACATACGCATTGATCCTGGATCTCAATACCTTCATTCTCTCTTCTAAGAAGTATTTCTCCTGGCAAATTCCTACCCATCTTTAAAGGCTGTTTTAAATGTCTACTCCTCCATAGTGTTCCCTGTTTCCTCTAACACAGAAACGATCACCCATCATTCCTCACAAGTTATGTAATGTATATTGTTGTTATCTGTATTTACCTCTTCTTTCTCATCCTGCCAGGCCACCAAGACTCTAAGCTCTGTGAAGGGAGGAACTGTGTCTTATCTAAATTTGAATCTCTTCTAGTCCTAGCACTGTTCTCTATACATAGTAGATCCTTAATAAATCCTCTTAAACTTTTTTGGTTGTGGTTCAGTGATTAAATTAAATCACAGAGGTTACAGGGAAGGTGTCATTTTGAAACCTTGAACACAAATACCTCATCATACCTCAGGACAAACAGGCCAAAAGTACAAAGATTTTTCCCTCAGGATGGAACTCCATCTGCCCCTTCTCTCCTTCTGACTCCATTCTGGAAACTCAGGAAATATCTCCTCCTCCAGGAAACCTGCCCACTGGAGAAGAGCAAGTCTCTTGCCTGCTTCAGGTAGCTGGGCCCCTGCCTCCCAGGCACTCTGACCACTCTCCTTAGGGAGTGCCTGCAGCTGCCTTGGAGGGAGAGAAGGTCCATGTTTATTCAGCAATATTGAAGCTAAAGCAATCCTACATATTAAAAGTGGTTAGAATACACTAAAGACATACCCTGTGGTGGGGGTGGGGGAAGGAGGGAAGGGAAAGAGGGAGCCACCGTTATTATTACCCTTTACTCGGTGCCAAGGAACTGATTGACGAAATGCTTGCTCCCGGGGCCAAGAGGATGCACAAAATGACCTCTCCAGGGCCTGGCTCATCCCCTTCCTCAACCCCTTCCCAGGTTGGAAAAGGGCAGAAAGGCCGGACAGGCTTTTAGGAAAGACTCCCTTTGTGAGAAATTGCCCCCCCACGCCCCCCACCCCCCCTCACCCCCCGTGTCTCAAGGTGGCCTATGCATGGCCTCTGGCCTCAGAGATAACATTCAAGGCAAACATAACCAGACTACCGAACGTAGAACTCAGCACAGCCTGTCCCAGGCAGGAAAACAGACATGAATGAGACAGAGAACTAGAAAGATAGAGACCAAGAGCATGAAAATAGAAGTGGTAGGACGGAAGAGACAAAAGAGACAGGGTCCCAGAGAGGGAGAAGCAGAGAGCCAGGGCCAGGGCCAGGGAAAAACAGCAAGCACTTCAAGATGGAGACAAAGAAAGTCTGAGATAGAGGTAGAAAAAGAGAGAAAGTGAGAAAGAGAAACAGAGGTGGAGACAGCTGGAAGGAAGGAAGGCAGGGAGGTGGGAAGGCAGCAGGAGGACAAGGATGGGATCAGGAGGAGGGAGAGGGGGGCCCAGGGAGGCCCCCCAGATCCCGCCCACTGGCTCTGGACAGCGTGGGCGGTGGGGGGAGGGGAGCAAAGCAGGTCAGTTGGGGGGGGGGAGTGGAGGGGAGGGGTCCAGCTAAGGGGAAGGAGACTTGGCCTGGCTGGCAGCTGGCCCCAGCCCGGCCCCCCACAGGGGAGAGGGGGGCGGACACGGGTCAGTGGTCCAATTCCTATCCAGGTCTCTGTCTTTTTCCCTGTGAATGTAGATGTGTGTGTGTGTGTGTGTGTGTGTGTGTGTGTGTCTTTCCCTCTCTCTGTGTATAACTTCCTTTCTTCATCTCTCTGCCTCTCAGTCCCTATCTTGGTCTCTGTCTCTCTCCATATCTCTGGGACCCCTAGGAGCCACTTTGGAAGCCTAATCTGCTGAGTCTTTCTGGATTTTCAGCCTCTCCCCTTCCCTCCAGTCTCCCCCAAAATGCTTTAATAGGGTGAGACAGCACCTAGTCTGAGGTGCTGAATGCAGAAGAGATCCCCTGCCCAGAAGTCTCATTCCCATCAGCCTAGTCAGCACCCTTTAAAATCCACCAAGAGAGTTTTTTCTTTTAGTTTACGGCATTGCCCTTCTAGGATCCCCAGAAGGGTTCTTTATTCCATCTCTCACACACATTCGGGGTAAATGAATTCATTAGACTTTCCTCCAGCCTTCAGACCAGGTTCCTGGGGCAGTGTCCAGTGGTTCAAGTCCCCCTAGCCCCAGTTTTTCATTTCCCCTAATGCTAAACAAGAAAGAGGAATAAGGGGAACCCAGAAAAAAAGAATAGAAAAAGAATGGAGAAGGGAAAGGGTAGAGAATGTGAAAGAAGAGGATGGATGGGGTTCCTGGGTTAGGGAACAAGGGAGAAAGGGAGGGGAGGGGAAGAGCAGGTCCCAGGCCGAAGGTCTTTGGATGAAGCTGTGGAAAAAGAGGCCGGTGGGGGGAGATATCAGCACCTGCTGCTATGACCTCCGGCTGCAGCAGGGAGGAGGAGGAGTTGGGAGGGGGGGGACAAGATTCCTCTGGATTTTGGCAGTAGCTGGGGCTCTGAGGGCTCAACGGCTCTTTCCCCCCCCAAGTCTCCTTTCACTATGGGAGCATGAGATCAGTGCATGCATGCCCCAGTGCACGTGTGTGCGGGCGTGTTCTCTGTATGTGTTGGGGGGGTGAGGGTGGGAGCTCACATGGCCAAGCATGGAGGAGAAAGAAATATGGCAGCCAGGGTATGTATGTGAGCCACACATGAGCATTCACATGGAAAGGGATGGGAGACGTGGGTCGAAATCTCTTGCTAATGAGTGCCTGTACATGGATGTGAGATACCACACAGATTTTACTGCCCATTTCATGTGCTGGCAGTCTCAGCTCCATGAAGCTTGCATATAGATCTTCTAAAAGTATAATCACATGTGTATTTTGCATATGTATGCATTCCCTGCCCCTATACATGCCCAAGTATCAAGGTTGGTCCACCCTGACCATGAGGGATCTGACCCCTCATCCTATTTCAATGGTACTTTGGCCTCTCATCCCCAAGCATCATATCTAATCATATACCCATAAGGGCGGACTTTCGCCTGCTTTCCCCAGCCCTTATGGGGTCCCTGTGGCCTGGACTCACAGAGGCTCAGGGAGGGGAGCTTCCTGTAGATAGGTCTGTGGCAACAACATCTCATCTGTCCTCCCTGGACCAAGGAAGAGAAATCATGTGCAGCCAATGTAGCAAGTTCTGTCTGCCTCCCCCTCCCCACAGGGGCAGCACACCCACTTCTCCTCCATCCTAGAAACCCTCATGTATCCACATGGCTCCTTCTTGACAAGAGCAACTGATCATTATATTATCAGGGCCCTTCCTCATCGTTTTATTTTTTAAACCCTTACCTTCCATCTTACAATCAATAATGTGTATTGGTTCCAAGGCAAAAGAGTTATAAGGACTAGGCTTTCAGGGTAAAATGACTTGCCCAGGGTCACAAAGGTAGGAAGTGTTAGTGGCCAAATTTGAACCCAGGATCACCCATCCTGTCTCTAGGCATGGCTTTCAATCCATTGAGCCACCTAGCTGTCCTCTCCTCCTCATCTTTTTACAACACTGGCCCCTTCAGAACCCAGTCCAGAACTTCCTTCCTTCTGAAAACCTCCCCAAAGTAATACATCTGATGATCAATAGGGTTTATTTGTAGTATTGCTAAGCAAAGTCTAGGAAATTCATTCCAGAATAAGCACATGGCAGAATCAAGCTTTAGAGGAAAGGGCTGAAGAGTTTTTTTAAGTTTTTGGTTTTTTTTGGAAGGTGGGGAGAGGTAACAGGAATGAGAAAATCAGAGGAAGTGAGTAGTCTCCTTCTCTGGAAGAGAGAGAGGGAATTCACCACTCCCACATATTATAGTTCTCTTTCTAGTTCCCTTCCAGGATTTTGGGTGAATGGGTGGCCCCAGTACCATGATGGTGCTCCTGTCATCCATTTCCACGTTCCCCTTGGTGGAGTTCCTAGTCAGAGACTAGCTACCTAGATTATAATAACTACTCTTGATATCGCCTGGCATATGTAACAGAGAGTGATATGTTTCCTTTCCTGCACCCCCACACCCCAATACCTAACCTCGGGGAAGGAAGAAGGGTGTGAGGAATGTGGTTGTATGTACAGGGAGAAAGACCAGAGTTAGACACAAAGAACTTTCTGCAATGAGTGACAAGACTAGAAAGCCCAGAAAATAGAATGATCATGTAAAAAGAGTACAAGGAGTAGGGAGATTGGGTCAGAATGAACCACATGTCCAGATGGCCATCCATTAACATGCATGCATGAATATCTGTGCCTGCATATATATACATGTTTCCAGTGAAAGCTGGAGCTGGGCTAAGAAGAATCATCCCTTATTCTCCTCCATTCTTCCTTTAAAAACAGCAGGGAAGATGGAGCAATCTGTTCCTGTTGGGTAAACACCACGTTCACACAAATGCACAAGCTGGCCCAAGTGTGCACATAGAACAGTCCCAAAGTAATAGCCTGACAGAGTACCACAAGCACAAATGAAGTCAGTTCCACAAAGATATACATCTCTCTCACACCATCACATAATTTCTTATATAGTCTCCTACATATACAAACGCAGGTCATCTTGGCTTCTTCCTGTGCCTCAGGGATTAAGGAGATAGATAGAAAGAAATTTATCACTGCCTCATTAATCAAACCCATGCTACCACCCCTCCAGACACCTTCTCTCCTCCTCCTACCATGTCAGAGAGTACAAATTTAGGATTGAAAAGGCCCTCATCAGCTCTCTAGTCCAGCCCTTTCACAGATGAATAAACTGAGGCTCAGAGTTTCCATCACTTGCCCAAAGTCATACAGATAACAAATGGAAGAGCTATTGAGTCCTCCCTCCTCTATAGGGAAAAGATGCAAAGCAATGAGGATTCCCCAATCTGAAGGGAAGGGGCATTACAGTGATGGTTGGAGGGAACCTTTGTTGCCGAAAGAATGTCTAAATTTAAGCCAGAGAGTCCTTCTGGGAGGGATAGACAGAATGGGGAGGGAGTGGTATTTGAGGGCATGGAACCTCAGAATGAGCCTTCTGACTTGGAAGGGGTCAACAAGAGAAAAAGGAGATGCCCCTGGCAAGGAGGCCTGTTCATGCAGTGGGTGTCTTTAAGTCCATGTGTGCGTTTAGCTCCTGGTTCGTGACAGCAAGAAGACAGGGGGTGGGGTAGAATATGGGGGGTAAAACATTGAGAAGCACTGGAGGCCCCTTGGTCCTGGCACATCAGACAGGGGCTGGAGAGGGGGCGTGGCAGGGAAGGAGGCATGGTACCAGAGTCACTAAGGGGTGGAGCACAGATAGCGGAGATGAAGTTTAAAAAACAACAACCACTGTCAAAACTCAACAGGCAGTTCCTACGCCACCTCCCAAGTCCTCCATCTTCTCCCTGCTCTCCAGCCCTGGGCCAAGGGGTTCTGCCACTGTGAACCTCGGCAGAGGGAGTGTGGGCAAACAAAACCTTATTTGCCAGCCGGAGCTGTGCTAGCCACCCCCATGCACACAGTCTCAGCAGAAAAGGGGGTTGGGGGACCTCCCCAGCTGGTCTGTGGTGAGAGCATCTCCCACCGAGATGCTTGTCACTGAGATCCGAGCAATAACAGGAGGGAACCACTGAGAACATGGTGGGGTGAGGGGGAGATTCTCGCTGTGAGGGAAACTGGGAGATGATGCTGACTGCTCCAGGCTCTAGGATCTGAGAGCAGCAGGAGCTGTGAAATGACAAAATCATCTCCTCCTAACCCCCTTCACTAACCGAATCCACACACTCTCCAACAACCCCCCCACATATACACACACAGTCAGAAATAGGAGGGGCTACCTCTTCCTGCAGAATCTCACTCATGATACCCCTCCCCCTCACAAAAAAAAACTCACTCACGACACCCCAGAGATGACAAGGTGATCAGTGAGCTGCTCCCAGCTCTGCCTGCTGTGTGACCTCAGGATGTTTGCTGAACCTCTCTGTGCCCATGGTCTCCAGAAGGATGCCCAGAAAGAATGGAAGAGTCAGTGGGAAGGGAAGGGAAGGAAAGGAAAGGGAAGGGAAGGGAAGGGAAGGGAAGGGAAGGG
>NC_058130.1:165558702-165571010 GCF_016433145.1 Gracilinanus agilis
CCTCCTCCTCCTCCTCCTCCTCCTCCTCCTCCTCCTCCTCCTCCTTCCCCTCCTTCTCCTTTTTCTCCTCCTCCTCCTCTTCTTCTGTGGCTCTGGGCCAATCAGGAGTGGGTTTAGTACTATCCAGTGTTATTATAAGGTATCTACACCTCCAGATATAGAAACCACTCACTGGGCACTTACCACATGAAGCCTAGGAGTATTTTACATACTACAATAAGTCTTGTACTCTTGTAGAGCTTTACAGCTGAAAGACCTTTTGGATATCCTCCCCCTCATTCGATCTTAACAACCACAGGAGGACAGGAATATAAGCCTTTTTATCCCCATTTTGCAGGAGAAAACTGAGATCCAGACAGGTAAAGCAACATGCCCAAGTACCCACTGCTAGTTAATATCAGAAACAGAAGTCAGGAACTTCCAAACCCGGGCTCTTTCTACTGTTCTCTGTTATAGCCTCTGCCATCAGGGCAGAGCTGGGGCTTGTCTTGCTGAGCAGAATGTGAACTTCTTCGAGGACTCTCTTACAGTTTATCCCAAACTGGGTACTTGGTAACTTTCGAAACAGACATGTTAGTTGGCCAAGGACATGAATAGTGTATGTTCCAATCCTTAGAAAAACCTGTGTAGCCCAACAGAAACTGATTCCTCTGAAGGGCGAGGGAGGGCAGTTGGGCTCCCACTAAATGACGCCTCACCTTTAAATAGTAGCTCCCATGAGGACACCATCCACTGGATTCCAGGGACACACACTTTTCAGGAACACAACTATTGGGTAAATTTAGGTTCTCTCAGTCTGGGCATATTGATTTCATGAATACTGAGCATGAGTCAACACTTGTGCAGTTATCTCAGTTCTTCTCCAGAGCCTGGTGTCTCATGCCACATTTACCGGCTCCCTCAGACCAGGGGCACCCCCCAGAGCAGAAGCTGTATATCACTCATTAGCCTGGATCCTCCCTGAGGGTGAGAGCCAGCTCTCCTCCTTCCCATTAAAAGAGAAAAGCTGTCTCCCCCACTCAGGTTGGGTCTCCCCTTCAGTCTGTCAGTCAGTCAGTCCATCATGGTCCATTTGTCCTGGATACATTCCAGCACAGACTGAGACCTAATCTGATGCCAAAGCCCTGGCTACAGCTCAAATCCAGATGTGACCCTGAGAACCGGGGAGTGCCTGCCTCAGCTGTGAGTCAGTCATAAGGGTTAGAGGGTAATATTCAGAAAGAGACTCCCACACAGAGATAAACTCAGAGACAGAGGAAGATGTAAATGAAAATAATCCATATTAACACTGTCATACAAACAATAATGCACATTCAGAAGGGGGCATGGCCTTGAAGCGACACACAGAAATGAAGATCTATACAGTTAGGTAGAGACATACACATCTGACATATACAGGCCTGACTCTAACTGCAGGGAAAAAAGACAGGTTCAGCAGTGTTCTGAGGAGGGCAGGAGGTGGGGCAGGATTAGGAAGAAGAGGATGAAGAAGGGGAATAGGATATAGCTAAAGAGAGGAGGATGGGGAGGGGAAAGAGTATGAGGAGGGGGGCTAGGGCCTAGAGCCCACAGGAACCTCCATCAGTATGCACATTACACCAGCTGCTTCCAGCAATTTCATCTGATTAATAATAAATGTTCCATAATTACAGGCAGCTTCCACAGCCCTCCTTCCTGTTTGCTGTCAGCCACTGCCTAACCATACCCCCCTATACCCCCATAGATGCCCCAAACTCCCAAATGAGCTTCTGCCAAATGTCCCCAGCAAACCTCTCTCCTAACACCTACCACCAACCCTATAAGTTTTAGAAAAGAGATATGGCCCTGGACCCCAGGCTCCAAGACCATGATTCCCTCTCCACCCCACCTGGAGAGAAAAATAGACTGTCCTTGGGAGACCCTATAAGAGCCTATGGGGAGAGACATGACCACCTCATTCTTCTAAATTTAAGCCCTACCTGTTGCAGTAGGTGGGGGGTGGGGGGAGAGAACAGCCCTTGTCCATCCTGATAACTTCAATCCTATAAACTCTAAAGTCTAACTCTGGAGTGGTTAAATTATAACCACTAGCCAGCAGCTCTGTAACCACTGACCATCCTGGCTAAAATGGAGACTGGATGGTTGAATTAGGAGAGGAGGAGCTAGGGATCTTGTGAGATAACAAGGATCTTGAATCCAAGGAGAGATGTGGTACTTCTGATGAACTGCTGAGGTCACCGCCATATCCCCTCAGTTATACTGCTCAAAGGAGTATAAGAAAAGGCCCTTTAGAAGTCAAGCTGACCATCCTACTTACTGTCTTACCCTTCCACTCCTTCTTCTTGTTAAATGGAAGGAGATGAAGAGTCTAGGGATTCCCTGGAGAGCCTGAGGAGTAATTCACACCGTATTGGCCATTTATCTCTGGCTAACAAGGCTAAGCTCCCTTAGGAAGAACTACAGGAGACTATTTTTCCCAACTCTTGAGAAACTAGGACCACTCCAGCCAGGTCCCAGTTTCCACCCTATGTCTCTTATGACTCCTCCTAAAACTAGTGACATGTTCTTCCTGCTGTCTACTCTTGGTTGCCCATTTAAAATTAATTCAGAAACAGGAAAAACAGCCTCACTTCAAAAAAGTAACACAGCAGGTTAGTGTCAGAAGTAGGATTCAGACTCTGGTCTCTGAATAAAATAAAACAGAAAACTGATTTTCAGCACATTCTCTGTCTCTGTCTGTCTGTCTGTCTGTCTGTCTGTCTGTCTCTCTCTCTCTCTCTCCCCACACACCTGAGTTACTGGATGATTTAATCAACCCTAAAGATCTAGGAGTTTTAAAGATATCTTTAGCAAATACTCTAGTAACTCACCCAAAGAAGTCTTTCCATTCTCACATAGATACTCCCTATATTCCATATTTAAACTCCCCTACACAGAGAATAAAACTAATCCACAGAGAAGGACAGCAAGTGACTTAAAGATACCCAGCACACTGATGATATTAGATCTGAAGCTCCAAGATAATCCCCTTCCATTTTAAGGTCTACTCAATTCTGTCCTTCCCCAGCTCCCAAGAGCAGTACCATAGGCCCAGGGATAAAGGGAAAAGAACTCCTGAAAAGAAGAATTCGGATGAGAAACAGAACCTCAAACTCTTCTTCTCCATACAGATTTCCTATACTGACCTCATTTCCCTCTGATCACATCTCTACTCTGTATCTTCTACTTAAGATCATAGAATGGATCTGGAATGAACTTTGGAAATCATCCAACTACTTCCCTTTACAATTGAAAAACTGAGGCCCAGGAAGTTTCAGTGACTTGCCTCAAGTCACAGAGTAAATAGCAGAATTAGGATTTGAACTCAGGTCCTGTTACTACAAGTTCAGTGCTCTTTCCCTTGTGCCACAATGGCATTCTATCCATGTTGCCAAGATCTTATCTCTCAGTTCTCTTCTTTCCACTCAATCCCAAAGTTCCCCAAGGGAGGAAATTCTCTCCCTTACTCAGATAAGGATGATGGTCATTTCTCTGATATTAGATGGGAAAGTTCCAGGAGAGGAAGTCATGTCCCCTCCTAGACAGTGGACCTATCATCTCCCCATCTCTTTATTTCTACTACAGTCCCCAGAAGGATGCTACATACCCAGAAACAGAGGACTACACACATGAAGACAGGAACACATAGAGAAGGCTAACTGATCCAATCAGAGATATCCCTCCATACTTTGGGCCCCTTCTCTGGATACCACCTCCCCCCCATCAGCCCTCACCCCCCTCCCATTTTGCAAGTAAAATGTGGGATTCCCCCACCCCCCACAGCTCCAACCCCCTTACCCTTCAACCATTGCCACTGCTTCCCCAGTCCGCTGAGAATCTATCAGAATCAGCTGTGGGGGCCGCAGCCTGATCTGTTTCTAATCGCTATGGCCTGGCTGGCGGCTTGGCCCCCCCCACCTCCCCTCCCCAATATTGATTCCATTATTTGGAAAACCATTGACGTCAGAGCCAGGGAAGCATTGCCAGTAAGTCTTTTCCCAAACTCCTGGGCCCACATCTCTCCTCAATCCCAGCCCCCTACTCTCAATACTCAACCCCAACTTTTTCCTTTGTCCTTTGGGCAATTCTGTTTCTAGACTATGTCATCTCTCCCATCCTCCCCATTCCCATCTTTTTCCTGCACCATACCTCACCCACAATTTGATAGACAAAAGCCCAGATAGGGCAAGCTCATCTTAACGTGATCAGGGAGCCTGGGTTAGAATTCTGACACTCACCAGCTATGTGAACCTAGCCAAGGTAGTTAATCTCTCCAAGCCTCAGTTTCTTTATCTGCAGCACAAATATAATATTTTTATTATCCATATTCCATATCTGCTATTGTCAAGAAAAAAACTATCAAAATTTATATAAATATGAATTGTCATCATTATTGGAAATTAGTATTCCTTCAGGGTCCCAGAGTGATGATCTGAAGTCCCTACTGAGATCTCATTTTTTGTAGCCCATGGATCACCCAATTCAGCCTCATTCCTCCAGACTAGGTGGCCTCATAACCACCTCGGTCCATTGGGAGTGGAGTTCTGTGTATGTTACTTTTCAAGGCATGTAGCCCTCCCCCCACCCCAAGGGATGGACAAAAAAATACAATCCAGACACAGTTTGAAAGTTTCTGAAGAGATGCTTCGCATCTGACTGAGTGATCAGGCAATACTGGGTTAAGCAACATAGGTTTCCTGGAGTCAAGTTAGGCATAAGGTCAGAGGCACGGGTTGGTAGAGAAGATGAAGGAAAGAAGACTGCATGAATATGTCCCACTAAGCAAGTTAGCTCAAATGTAGCTCATACTCTGGCTTGAGCAATCTACTGGGGCTAGGGTGAACAGGGAAATGGACAGTATTACCCCAGAGGGAGACAAGAGGCAGGAGCCAAGAGGGAGTCAAGACAGAAGAGGGTATGGGCAAAGCTGATGTGAGTAGTAATGGGAATATCTATGGAAACCTAAGACAGGGGCCTCAGAAGGCAGTCATATAGTTAGTTATACATGGAGGCGAGATATTAGGGAAGGGGACTGACAGGGTAGGAGTGGACATTCTGTACAGCTAATGACTCTCTTGTAAGAGTATACTTTTCCTATCAAAGACAAGACTCTAGGGCCAGGGCACTTAGGCAGCCTCATGGCCCTACGGGGCCAGGCCAAACAGGGATATTTTAGGATTTAAAAACCCATCTCTCTCAGCAGATATTAATAACCAAGATGCATACACACAGAGCAACAGGCCAATGGGGAGCTTCTAAGAGATGGTGGGAAAGAAAACTATAGGGAAACAGAGACATAGGTCACATTCAGCTGGCTCCTAGAAAGGTCCAGGGAGAGATGAACACAGAGAATACAGGCCTATAAGTGAGATGCAAACAGACATAAAAGGTGAACAGAGATAGACATAGACATATGAATGAGACACAGACAGAGAAACACAGCTATAGCAGCAGAGAAACAGACACAAAAACAGAGAAATGGACACAGAGAAACATAACTGGACACAGAAAAAAAAAGCACAAACAGAGGGACAGACACAGACACAGACACATAGAAGAAGACAGACAAACACAAAGGTACAGATAGTCAGAGCCAGGTATGGGTGCAAAGAAATACACACAAAACAAATAAAGAGACACAGACAGAGAGGAGAAAATGCAGAGAAAATGACATGGACACAGACAAGCACAAAGAAAGACAGACTGGGTCATAGAGAGCCAGATATGGCCACACTCACATACATACACACACAAACACACAAGAGACAAGCACAGAGGAAAATGGAGTCCTGGACAAACACAGACACCGAGACAGAGACAGAACCAGACAGACTGAGACATAGACAGAAACACAGACACAAAAACCCAATCACAGAAAAAAGGCAGACATGTGAGACACAAATGGGGACCCCAACAGAGTCAGAACCAGATATGGACAGACAGACAGACAAAGGGCAATCAAAACACGGAAAGCTAGAGATCTGGACATGTAGAAATAAACAGAAACATTTCCATAGACATAGGCCCACAGAGAGAAGCAGATACTCAGCCACTCACAAACAGAAATAGCCCCATTATCACCCAGATAGAACCAGATGAAGACACAGACAGACACAGATGCCCAGGCAGACACATATATAGAGAAGACAGCCAGAGAGAGCCACAGAGCTACAAACAAAACCAGATACTTCTTTATATGCAAACTGAGAGAAATAGAGACACAGAGATACCCACAGACAAAGCCAAAAGGATACAAAAAGACGCAGACACAGACAAACTGAAAAACCAAGCAACTGACAGAGTCAGGTAGATCAGACACAGTGACACAGAGATAGAGATAGGTGCAGACAGAGACACAGGGAGAGACAGCCCCAGAAAAAGGGACAAAGTTAGATGGAGACATGTACATACAGAGACACAAGTAAAGAAATAGACATTAAAAAGAGACAGAAGCAGTCACAAAGATAGTGATAAAAAAAAGGTACACAGACACACGGAGTCAGATGGAGATACATAGAACCACTGATGCTGAGAGAAACACAGAAACAGTCAAAGATAAGATCACAGACAGAAAGAGATGAAGAGACAAACACCAAGAGACACACACACACACACACACACAGATACACACACTAACACAGTCAGAGGAATGAACACGGACACAGAAACAAGCCGATAAATAGAAAGACACATACACAAAGACAAAAAGAGAAAAACAAATACAATCAAGCACAGACAGACAGACAGACAGATAGATAGATATTGACAGAGTGAGAGAGTCACAGAGCCAGATACACATAGACACAGACATACCCATAGATGAACACAGCCAAAGAATAATCGACCAACATAGACATAATACAAATTATACTTATCAAATGAGATAATATTTATAAAAGGCTTAGCATAGTATTTGGCACATAGTAGGTACTATATAAATACTTATCATAGCCGCACACACATAATAATTGATATAGATGGAGAGTAACAAAGAGATGGAAAAACAGAGACTAAGAAATGAACACAAATAGATAAAAGCTAATATATTGTATCTAATATATATATATATATATATACATACATATATATAGAGAGAGACAGACAGACAGACAGACAGACAGAGACCTCAAGGACCTTAGAGCCTCAAAGGAACAAAGAAAAATATGGACACATAAGGTAGGAAAACTCCAGAAAGAACCAGAGAGAAACCAGGACAAAAAGGGAAGTACAGAGAGCCTCAATGAGATTCTAAAAGAGACCCAGAAATAGGGGGAAAATGATCTTTGATCTTTGAATAGCCTCTAAGAAATACCAGTCCTGACTATAGTCATTTCCTTCAGAATGAATAAGGCCTGGGCAGAGCTAGGGTTCTTTACATTCTCCCATCCTTGTATTCTCCACCTTGTTACTAAGAAGCCTAGCCTCCAACCTCATCTATCTAGGACAGGGCAGCCTCAGAAACTATGTCCTTTCCCCAGACCTCCTAATTTCTCTACAAGTAATGATGATAATGACTGATAACAATAATACTGTTGCCAAAAAATGCCCAGACAGGATATTGACTCATAAAAATTTAGGAATGTCTTTGATAGATGTCCCCATATCAAATATACATTGTCTCCAAACTACATGGAACAAAAATATGGAGACCTAGCCAAAGAAATTAAAATCACCTGGGAAAAGGATGAGGTACACATTATCCCAAAATCCAGTCTTAACTTAAACTTGTCCTGAAGATGCTTTGGGTGAGCCCACAGAAGATAATTTCACAGCTCAATATTTCTTTTGAGTTACAAAGAAGCAACTATTTTATTTACCCATGCATTAGACTTCAAAACATTAAATATAAAAGAATAATAGGGGGCAGTGAGGTGGTTCAGTGGATTGCAAGCCAGTTGTAGAGATGAGAGGTCTTGGGTTCAAATATGGTCTCAGATACCTCCTAGCTGTGTGACTCTGGGCAAGTCACTTAATCCCCATTACCTAGCCTATTCTTCTACCTTGGAACCAATACACAGTATTGATTCTAACACCAAAGGTAAGGGTTTAAAAAAAAAAAAAAAAAGGAAGAAGAATAGCAAGACAAGGAACTTGTTGCAAGGCCATTTTTATTTATGCTTCATCAGAAATATAAGAATTAATTTTCCATAATAAAAAACAATATATAATTATATAGCACTTTGTGATTGACATCAACTCATATGATCCTTACAAGAGCTTGTGAGGGAGATAGTATTACTGTTATCCCCATTTTACAGATGACCAAACCAAGAATCTAAGATCTTATATAGCTAACAAGTGGCAAAAATGAAATTCAATCCAGGTTTTCCTATCCAAATCCTGTGTTCTATACAGCATCATTTCCATTGCCCCACAATGGAAATTCAGAGCCCTCCTCATCTAAAATAGTCTGAAGGATCATAGATTTAGAATAAATAAGAAGAAATCTCAGAGGCCACCTAGTCTAATCCCCTTCAACCTAGGGAAAATGAGGTTCAAACAAATTGGAATGGCATAACCACAGTCACAGGGGTAATAAATGGCATGGTCAGGATACAGATCTAGAGCCTCTGATTCAAGAACTAGCATTCTTTCTCCTGAACCACCCTGCTTTTCCAGGGCACCATTTTTTTTATGTTTAAAAAAAAAAACTCTTTACCTTCTGTCTTAAAAAGCCATATCAATTACAAGGCAGAAGAACAGTTAGGGGTAGGCAATGGGCATTGAGTGACTTGCCCAGGTTCTCACAGTTACAATCGTCTGAGGCCGAATTTGAACCTAAGACTTCCCATGTCCAAGCCCAGTGCTCTATCCTCTGAGCCACCTGTCTCATCCCATCTAATATCTTTCTGAGTTAAAAGGGAGCTCTCCCACCACCCCAAGTTAGCTTCCTTGTGTCTTTAGCCAGATCTAGCCATTTCTTTCTTTCTAAGGTTACCTGAGGCTAGAATGAACAGAAGAAAGCATAATCCCCCTTCCAGCCCTCCTCAAATTCAACCCCACAAATATACACTATGCAAACAAGCCCAGGCTTAAAGCCACCATCCTAGAGCCCCAACAAGCTTATTAATGCAGAGATAAGAGAATTCATGGGATCTGGCCTCTGACATTTCTCTCTGTTCCTTACTTTGGGAAAATTCTAGCTCCCAGCAAGCACTATCCTCATATTTCTTCATCCTTACCCCACATGGGTTCAGAACCATTATATAATGGCCATTTCTTATCTTCTACCCATCCACCCACATGTAAGGTAGCTCATATAATACCTCCTCTATCTATCGAATCCTGATATATCCCACTTCTCCCCAGAGTATGGCCTCCATATAGCATCCTGCACATACACATACAAATACACATACACACACACACGTGTGTGTGTTCTCTCCTCAAAGTTCAATTCTATGCTCACATACTCCAGAGCTCTATTTGATATCACTAGAATGTCCCCCTTATCTTCAACAATGCCAGACACTCTTTGTAGGAGGAAAAGGAGCTCCATCTTAAATTGTCTCCTTAATCTGTATTTTATCTCTGAAGTGGAAGTGGGGGGAGAGGACAGGGAGAAGGCATGCCTCAGTTGTCCCTTACCCCACATGTTTTGAAATTTTTCTAGACAAGACAATCCAGAAACACAACATTCTCCACCCCAGTACCATCTCTGGGCTGGCTTCAGCATCCCCTTCCCACACTCTGATGTGGTCCTTAATAATGACTCATTCCTTGAAAACTAGCCCCTCTCTGGAGCCATGGTCACTCTAGAACTAACCCTAGGTTTTAAGGCTCCATGGTGTCCCCAATTCTGGACATCTAGACTCAAGCAAGTGAGCTGACCTGCTCTTTCCATATCTCTAATACACCCTCTTCCACAATCTCCCCTCCTAAAAGAGGCCCAAACCCTATCCACTGGAAGGGGGGAGGTTAAGGGATTGAGGGGTATACACTAGGGTTATAAGTATAGTATTTACACAACTCACACACACACACACTCACCCAACCCACACACATACATGCAAACACCGAGTGGGACACAGAGATGAGACACAGAAATTGAAAAGGTCAAAGGCAAAGAAACCTAAGAGTTAGAAAGGGTGAAATTCATTCAGTTCCCCCCCCTTCCCCTCCAGGCCCTTCAGCTGGAGGGGGCAATGTTAGCCCCCTCTCCTCCAGGATTCCCCCCAACCAGGCACACATGGTCCATCCCCATCCCCCCCCCAGCCCCATCTGCATTTCAAAGAAAATATGATCCATATGTTTCCGATTCATTTACACTTCAACTCTCAATGGGGTGGGGGGGTCGGAAGGGGAAGAGACTGGGACTACATAACAGTGGAGATGGACTGGGAGATGGGCAGAGACTTGGGTTTCTTGCTCTTTTCTAGCCCCTATCCCCAGATCCTAAGAAGGGGTGAATAAGTGGAAATGGCAAGAAGAATGGTCCCATGGGCAAAGAGACCAAATTTCACCCTCTGGCTAGTGAATATTCATTATATAAAGGAAACCAATGCTTTATTCAATAACAGAATTATCACATAGAAAATAGCAGTTTCACAGTGAGAATAACGAAATCACACCAGTCAACACAGACTCAATGTCCACCAATCTATCATATTACCTAGAGCCCAAACCATATTACCAACCCACATACCAGGATCCTCACAATTAGGGGATGGAGGCATTCTTTAAGGATTTATAGAATTCCCATGGTGGAGATTGACAAAGTTTTTCCTTTTGCAGGAGAGACTGAGACTTGCCTTCAAGAAGAAATTCTGAGCAATGGGAATTGACATACTGACCAGAACCAAAGAAAGATGAAGGGAGGAAGTCTCCCTGGAGAGGTAGTATGAAGGATGAGCATATTTTCCTTTCAGGACCATTTCCAGAAGCAGAAGAAAAGTTGGGGTTAAAGATATCCTAAAATGTCTCCTCTCCTGAGAGAGTTGGGACCCAGGAATTCTGGCTTCTAGTCAAGAGTACAGCAACCCACAGACCAAATTGCTCTTGACAAGCTTGTAGGAAATCTGATTGTATTTCCCAAATAAGCTTAAATCCTCTGGTTTCAATTCCCCCCAACACCTCTTTCTGAGTCCATCCCAGGCTCCTTCCCACCTCCATTACGAGAAATGTTTTTTGGAAAAGGAACTCTGAGTAACAGAAGTTTGTGCTATATATGAGGTCACTCCTCCCAAGACTCAAATGTGTTAAAACTTCCCAGGCCATATCAACATTTCCCCATTCTCAATCTGACATCCTCCCCAAATGAGAAAGGAGTCAAAGAACTGGGGGGAAATTATACATGTATGTACAGATTTGAAGACTGGCTTCCCAGGAGCCCAAAAGTTTCTCCAAAGGGAAAAAGCAAAAAGGTCACAGATCCTTCAGTGTTCCCTCCCATAGATAAGCTTGGATGCCAAATGAGGATAAATTGCTGAAAAAGGAATTCCCAAATTGGAAGGAAAGTGGTACTGGGGTTTTCCATAAATACCCCTATTCCCACTCCCACCCTACCACGCCCCCTGGAGGGAACTGGACCCTGAATCTCAATAGCAGAAAAGTGAGTGTCCAACTGTGTGTAAGCTCTAGTGTCCAAATCTATGAATGTATCCAAGTGTTAGCTCCAGCATCCAAGCTCTAATGTCTGAGTGTGTCCAAGTATGAGCGCTATCATCCAGTCCTGTTAAGATGAGCCCCCCCTCCCCAATTTCATGGTAGGTGGAGGAAGTTCCACCGCTGCCTGGAGCCCTAGACATAGGGTGTGGGGGTTGGGGGAGCCAAAGCAGGGTAATCATTTCCCATCCACAATTCTGGATATAGAAAGCAGAAGATTCCTGACTTTCTCATCCCCTACCTTGGCCTTCCCCAAGAATAAACTATAGGATCTGCAGGGAGGGAGGGGTCGATTGCACATTAAACCCCATCCCCCCTCACACAGACACCACTCTCTTATAAAATGGGAGAGAAAGAGACCGAGACAGAGACGGAAACAGAAAGAGAAAGAAATCCTGAATCTTCAACAAGGCGTGAAACAGCCCGCCCGGAGCTACTGGGGGGAGAGACTGAGGGAGCTAGAGAGGAGCGAGACACAGAGAGAGCTGTCCGTCCTCTGACCTCCCCTCTGCCACACACACACACACACACACACACACACACACACACACACACACACAAATACACACAAGGAGATATAGACATAGACATGCACAAAACCATTCTGAGACCCCTTTCACCCCCCAGGGACTTTGAAGTCCGGATTTAAATTTTCCCGAGGGGGAGGAAGCTCTCCCCCTGCCCCC
>NC_058130.1:165571093-165674645 GCF_016433145.1 Gracilinanus agilis
GCGCGCCGCCACAGGGGCTGCTGCCGCTGCTGCCAGCACTGCCGCCGCCCTCCCGCCCGCTCTGCACCGGCTCCTCGGGTTTTAAGCTTCTTTAAACTCCCCCCGCCCGGCCCCCCTCCCTCCCCTCGCCCATGTGACCAGGGAAGCGCTCGCCGCCCGCCCGCCCGCTCCGCCAGGGCCCGCGCGCCAGCTATTAGCTCAGCCGGCCGCGCGCCGGGCCCCCCCTGCAAGTGTTTCCAGAAATGCGGCTCCGGGACCGCCGTCGCCGCCGCAGCAGCCGGGGCTGCTGGGGCTCAGGCCCCGAGCACCCGCGCACCCACGCGCGGGCACCCACGGTCACGCACACCCGCGCACTCCCAGACTGGCTCGTGATTTCTCTGTCCCGTTTGCTTGCTCTCTCTAACACACACACGCACACATACACTCCCTGGCCCTAGTAGTGCTCTCGCGCTGTCTCTCTCATACACACACATACACACACTCACACACGCTCCCTGGCTCTCTCCGACACACACTCACACATGCTCTCCCTGGCGCGCTCTCTCATACACTCACACAGGCTCCCTGGCTCTCCAACACACACACTCTCTCTGGCTTTCTCTCTCCTGTTCTCTCTCACTGTCAGCACTCATGTTCCCTGTCTCTAGTACATACTCAAAACTTGTATTAAGCACCTACTATGTGCAAGCACCAGCTCCCTGTCTTACTCTCACAACATATTCTCCTCTTTATTCCTCACCCTCCTTAGACTTCCATCACTGTCTCATACACACTTCTCTCTCTCTCTCTCTCTCTCTCTCTCTCTCTCTCTCTCTCTAACACACACACAGGCACCTTCTTAAGAGACTCTCTCTCACTGGCATACACTAGGGACTAGGCAACACAGGCAGACACCTAGGACATAACAGGTAGAAAGATGGAAAAGGGTGTCACTTTTTAATATTTTTTCAATAAAAGCACGTTTTTAATTCTTTAAAATAACGCTCTATGGGAAGTTATTTGTCAGGTTGCATCTGTTTTAGTGATGGGGATGAGGAGGGAAGATAAAGGTCATTCAAATTTCAAACCTTGCATAGCGCACATAAACTTCTGCTCATACCTCCTGAGTCTGACATAAGACTCCTTCCTATGCACACACGGCACCTACCCTACACATACACACACCACACACGCACTTATAAGACCCCTTCTAATAGGAACTTCCATGTCACACACCCATACATAGATACCAACAGGAGCAAATCTCCATCTCTCTCTGGGCCTTAGTTGCCTCTTTCATAAAACGAGGCACTTGAAGCAGAAGATTGCGGAGGCTCCTTCCAGCCTTTCCAGCTCTCACATAATGCTGCGCTCCCAGGCGCCCACTCCATGCCCCAGGCTGGCGCGACGTCGGGACACCTGGACCACGTGCTCGCACTTTGGTTCAGGCTTCTCTTTCCCTTCTCTTGCGTTCCCCGGCCAGCCCTTCTGGCCGTGGGGCTGGAGCATCAGGACAGAATCTGGAAAAAAGGAAGAAGTTTTCACACGGTTTGCTACCGGCTCACAGGACTGTCTGAAGATAAGGGCTCAGAGCGGGGATTGGCTAGGTCCATGGGGCCTGGAATGGGACGTGGACCGGGGAGTACTAGGGTGCGGTGTTCGAGGTCGGGTTGGCAGCTCTCCCCAGCCCGGACAGAGCTTCTAGATAGCTTCTTTTTAATTCAAACGCGGCTGCCAAGCACCAAATTCAAAAGCTGATTATTTACATATCAATGCCAGAAGTGGGGGGGGGGCACCTTTTTAGAAGAGATTGAAGCTGGGGAAGGCTAAGAATGCAGAAAGCAAACCCAAGCTCCCAGCCCCTCTTCTGCTCTCCCTTCCTCTTCTTCCGCCATAAACACTCCCCTCCTCCACGTCAAAAAAGAACTTTGGAAAGAAGAATCTGCACCCACTGCTCCATTATTTCTTTCATCACTTCATGCTCTCGTCTCCATCCCCTTCATCTCCCCTTAACTCCCATTTTCCCACATGCCCATTCCATGATTCCAACCCTCTCCCACTTCCCTGTCTCCATCTCCTACATACTTCATGTGTCTTCACCAGTGACAGAACTCTAGCAAAGTAGGAAATCTCTTGGGATACAATGAGGGACACAACATAAGTTTTGTTTAGTTTTTAACCCTTACCTTATTTCTTAGTATTAATTCTAAGAAAGAGGAGTAGCAAGGACTAGGCAATCTGGGTTAAGTGACTTACTTGCCCAGGGTCACCCAGCTTGAAAGTATTTGATGTCATATTCGAACCCAGGTCCTCCCTACTGAAGGCCTGACACTGTCCATTGATCTACCTACCTGCCCCAGCATAAGTTTTTTAAATACAAATTTTAATGCCAGAAAATTTTGCCTGATAAATCAAGTTACATGCATTCCAAAGAAGGTTTGTCCCCATCTGTGGGTAATAACACAGGGTAGAGATTTTAAAACTTTGTCTCATTCCAGAACTTTCACGACCTGTAATTTCCTCTCCAGTGACTATACCTTCCACTTATACAGAAGGCAACCAACCCTTCCATAATTTATTAGCTGCTCTGTCTCCCTAATTTGCTATGACTAAAAATTTTATTCCATTTTGGCAACCTGGGCAAATTCAGTTAGATTATTACCTAGATAAAAGGCACCCAGACCATTAATGCAACCTTTAGGTTCTTCAAGAGGTTATACTCTTCTGGCAAAACTTTTCAGAACTCAGGTCACCTTTACTACATGATAAGGCATGGGATCTAAGTTTTAGTGGAAGAAAACCTTACTTGTCTTGGCCCTGGTCCCTACCCTTCATACTCTCTTCTTGCCCCCATAGCTGTTTCCTTTCATGTCCCCATCTTTTCGAGGCTCAGTCCTCCAGCTTTCCATTTCTCCATCTCCCCATCCATTCTATTTTCTAATCTTTCCATCCTCTTCCCTCAATTCCCTATTCAGCCTCACCCAATGTCCATACCCACATCACTCCCATATCAACCTCTAATCTCCCCTTTCTCCCTTCCCCCTCACAATTATATACTTACCTGCCAAGTGAGGATGGGAAAGAAGCAGACTCAGAGAACTTTGGGGTTTCCCACCCTCATCCAATGAGTTGCTCCTCCTCCTTCCCCAGTGGTCTGGAAGGAGTTGGAGCAAGGATGGGGACTCCATGTCCTCACCCGTATTTCTGGGAACAAAGTTCCAGGACATGAGGCTGTTTTTAACTTTCTCTGTGTTCCGTGTGCCAGACTTGACTCCCATCCTGCTGAAAGCAGTGACCTTCAGCCAAAGCTTTGTCACAGCTCCTATCCTTGATTTCTTCTTCTGAACTGGAGTTAACCAGAGAGCAATAGGAAAATGCATAGTGGATGTGGGGAGCTTATAGAATATTATCCCCAAAAAATTGCGCCAGAGAAATCGTCTAAACTTATATTTTAACAAAGAAATATATGACCAGGAAAAGAGGGAAGCTGGTCATGTACCCATACGTAGCATCTGATTTACATTTTTACCTTCACCATTTCAAGAGATCTAGAGAAAAGCCTCCTGCACATTCCATGGAGCACCTGGTAGAGACTTTCCTTGAGGACTTGGGCAAGAGTTGTGCACATTATGTGAAAGTTCAAACAAAAATTTAACTGAGCCTTTGGGGAATGGGGGAGTAGGAGTGTCTACTTAGTTGAGAACACAGTATCTCTAAGAATCTGTACTAAATATCCTGGGTAGAAAGAACCTATCCTTCACTTTTAACATCTCAGGACTCTAGACCAATGTTACAAAATTAAATCAGGTTGGAAAAAAGGACTAAATTTGGAATGATGGGAACGAAGAGCTGTCAAATTTTGGTCTTCTGACCCCTCTCTTGTTCGAGGAGCCATAAAGTTGATGGTTCCTCAACAATGGTTTCTTTCAACACCTCTAGTATGGGGGGGGGCAGGGGTGGAAGGGAGAGGGAGAGGAAGAGGGAGAGAGAGAAAAGGAGGGAGGAAGATCAAAATCAGTCCTAGCCTTCTTAGGGGAATCCTAGCCTAGTCTAAGGGAAGAAACTTTCTTGATATACCCCTAACTATAATACAGAGGAACGGTCAGGACATGAAGCCCAGAGGTCAGCAGTATTTTGACAGGTGATATTCAGCTATCAAGTTCCAGACATCTAGTTAACTTGTATACTCTCCCCTGCAAAAGTTTCCAGCACCACTCACTTCCAGATCAGTTAGGTCTCCGAGTCTGCTGACAAAATTTTGGAAAAGCCCTGGGTTTGACAAGAATGTGGGCAGCAAAGAAAAAGGAAAACAAAGCATTAAAGGCCAAAGTAGTTTGGATGAGCCCTTGATTTTCTTGAGTCCTTTTCCCCTACTGATTTCAGTGTTGGGAAGGTGGGAGAAGTAATTGGCCCCTTCTCCAGATGAGGGAATTGGATGTCCAGAAAGACTGCTGAAATGTCTCTTAGTCAACAAACACCCTTAATCAAGCACAATATACACTTAATCAATACTTGTTTAATTAAACTAACCTTTCTTGGAGAAGAGTGATACAGAAAGAGAATTATACTGAGAGTCGAAAGACCTGAGTTCTGGTCCCATTTCTTCTAGTAACTTTGGGCAAGTCCATCTCATCTATAAATTGAAAAGAATAGACTAATTTCAGAGATTTCCACAATTTTAGGAATTCTTTGCTCAAAAATTCCCAATTATTCTTCATTTTATATATGCTTGGGGCAGCTAGGTAGCACAGTAGATAAGAGTGAGAGTCAGCAGGACCTGAGTTCAAATCTGTCCTCTGATACTTCCTAGCTATGTGACCCTGGGCAAGTCACTTAACCCCCATTGCCTACCTCTTGCTACTCTTCTGTCTTAGAATTGTTACAAAGATAGGTAAAGGTTGGTTGTTTTTTTGAGTTTTATTTCTGTTTATGTCTAAACTCCTTAGCCCAACATCAAAGACTCTCTGTGAATGTTCCAAGTATGTCTAACCACTATCATCCAACACAAACCCTTCACTGGACCAGGCTCTCAAATGTATCCAGAGAGCTCCAAGCTTATTCCTTTCTGTAGGTCCTTTTTTCTTGCCTAGTCAAATCCTAGCCATCCTTCAAGGATTAGCCCATCCTACCTACTCCATGAAGCTTTCCCAGACTACCTCAACTCTTTGAACTAACTTAAGTTTATAGAGTTAGAAGCAGCCACTAGGTAACAAATCTGGCCTTAGACAACTTACTAGCTGTGTGACCTTGGAAAATGGCTTGCCTCTGTTTGCCTTAGTTTCCTTATCTGTAAAATAGGGATAATAATGGTACCTACCTCCCAGGATTGTTGTGAAGATCAAATGACATAATTATAAAACACTCAACGCATTGGCTGGCATGTGGTAGGTACAATATAAATGTTAGCTATTATTATTATCATTATTACTATTACCAGATAGAGCTTAACATATGATTTTCCTCTAATTGTCTCCCATGTATAAATAGTGTCTCCTTAACTAGATATTAAGTAGAGAGAAGAGAACCTAAAGGTCCTTGACAAATGCCAGATGATTAACTAACTGATTTGGCCAAAGTGACCCACAGTTTCAGTGGCAGGGCTAGGAATAGAACCCAAGTATCTTATTCTAAGATAAGGGGTGAACATGATAAGGGTAGAAAGGAAAGACGAGTGGGGGAGAGGGAAGAAGAAAAAAGAGAGAGTATGGGGGATGCTGCTCCCAGACATTCCAGAGAAGGGTTTCTCGGCACAGGAAATGTGGGAGGAAGGGGGGCGGGTGGACATGAAAGGGTCTGAGGGGCAGGAATTTGCACTAGAGCTGGCCCCACACACAGCTTCTGAGAGATTCCAAGGGAGGGGGGAGTGTATATGTGTCTGAGTGTGTTCCTGTGATTTTGTACATGTGTGTCTCAGTGCATTATTTGAATCTATTTGAGTGTTATGTATGTATGCATAATCTCTGTTAAGGAGCACTAATTTTAGGGGTCCTGGGTGTGTTTCTCAGACAGCAGAGCAAGGCAGATACCCTAAGCTTTCCATGTATTCATGTGTAATAGCTTTGTGTCATGGGTGTTCATATATGGGTTAACTTTAGAGCGTCCTTAGGGATAAATGGGCCACGGTTGCAGATTTATGAACACGCATTGATTTGTGAGACATTCCAAGATGCATAGATCAGTATACATGTATTGGCCAGAAGGAGCATCTATGAATATTCCTATGGAAGTGGGAAAGAAATCCACAGAGGAGAAAACTGTGTACAATTAACAAAACACTATTTATTCAACCCTTTCTATGTGCAGGACTTTACCTCAGGTACTGGGAGAGGCAAATGTACAAAAAACACTGATCCCTGCCTTTATGGAGTTTACAGCCTAGTAAGGGTAGATGGATAGGATCCTCTCTGGGAGCAGTGTCCTCATTCCTTCTCCTTTCTCTCTTGAGGGGCTCAAAGTACCTTTGAGGTCCACTCTCCAGTCCCCATGGGTGGAGTACCTGTCTACTTTGTGGTCTGCCTAATGAAGACATCAGATTGAGGTCTTACTCTGGTGACCTAGGAGTCCTTTTGCTTTGGAAAGGTCGGAAGGACACTGGGGGAGAAGGGGACAGCAGAGAAAAGGGTTCTACTTCCACCTCCAGTTCCGTAACAGATAATCAATCACACCTTTTCTTTTCCCAATACTATGAGGAAAGCCACTGGTGGTGGCCGCCTGGAAGTACGGCCACCTTATGTTCCGGTGTCCTTCCCAAGACCTACCTCCTGCCTGTCAGCCATTCCCCTATCTGTCTATTCCTCTGTGCCCGGGTCTACGTGTGGCAGAGGAGGGGGGTTGCTATAGAGACTGAACCAAGAGGATGTACAGTGTTGTCAGTGTGTCCATGTGAGCCTATGAGGGAAGGGGCTGCTACGTGTGAATGTGTTATCTGTGGCTGTGTGTCTTTCCGTCCATGTCTCTCGGTGTCTACCCGAGCGTCTGTGGTAGGATGCATTGCTATAGGCTATTGAGGGTGGGGTCAGTAGCTGTCTCTTTGTACCGCTAGGAGTGTCTCCGTGTCCCTATGTCTGTTCGTGTGATTCCCTGGGCGGGTGTGGGAGGCGAAGGAAGCGTCTCCGTGTCAGTCCCTCTGGTGTCCTTCACGGCCCGAGGATAATCCACCTGGACGAAGTCCAATTAACCCGAGGGGATCTCATGACCCCCTTCCCATTTGTCCTTTCCCCCATCTCCTCTCCCAATCACCCCCTGTCTTCTCCCTGTGACCCCCACCCCCACGCGGCTTTTCTGGCTGCCAGTACACACACACACACAAATGCTACACACAAACACAAACATACACCCACACACGCAGGCACACACACGCAGGCACAGGTACACTCCCAGGCGGGTCTCCAGCCTCAGTATCCCCTGGGAAGGGGCAGAAGCGAGTAGACCTCCGAGCATCAGAGTAGCCCCGTCCCAGCTCCAGGCTCAGGGATTGTCTAAACTAGCAGCAGTTGCGGGGAGAAATCCCAACTGTCCGGTCCCGGTTCGGTCCGGCCCGGCCCAACCCAGCCCAAACAGAAAGGCAGTCAGACCTTCAGTCCGTGCGACCCTATTCCCTCCCTCCTTCTCCAACTGGGTCCTGGACAGCCATTCTCCGGGCCACAGCGACACCTGCCGGCCTAGGCTGGCTCAGCGTCCAGCCAAGGCTGGGGTTGGGGAGGGCTGGTTGGGCGGAAGGAAGGAGGGCGGGAGGGGAGGGGACTGGGGAGAGCCCGAGCTGGAGAGGTCCTTTTGAAGGATTCTATCTCTGGAGCTCCACGGGGGCAAATGTTGGGGGGTGGGGGGAGACAGGAGGAGGAAGAGGTAAGGATGTCTCACAGACGAAGAGATAAAATTAGGCAGCCCTAGAAATCAAATAAACAGACACAAAGCCAGAAATAGAGCCAGGCACCTAAGCGACCCTGCACTCAATTCGCTGCTTTTTGTGCTTTTTGGCCTGGTTGCTGTTCAAAGACTAGGCTGTGTCTCCGCCCTTCGGCAGACAAGATTCCCCAAACTCGGAGCTTTCTCTTCCCCTTGGGTCCCGAGCTCCCCAAGGCCTGGGTTATGTCTCCCTCTCCAGTCCTTCCAAGGACAAGAACAAGGACACTGTTTTCTCTGAGTCCTCCAAATTGCCCAGGTCAGAATAGACTTTCAGAGTGACTAGGCTCATGTGTGTTTTATTTGTCTGTGTGTGTTTGGGGGGACCAGCCAGGCCTTTGGGGGGAAGAGAAGCCCTGCAGGTTTCAAAAGGAATTATTTTACATTTAATTTCTCTGGGTGAGCTTTAAACCTTATGAATTAAAGAGTGCAAGGAGAGGTATTAATAGACAACCTTGAATCCTCTGGCTGAAACTGCCATGGGGACTGCCTCAGCACACTGCTACCATTGCAACCTTTCCCTGTGGTCCAGGTGAACCAAATACAGGAAATCTGGCTGGAGGGGTAAAGGGGACCCATCTCCTTTCCCCTACCCTGGCGGACCTGCCAACCCACCCTCTGGGCCTAGTTCCCAGCTACCAAGGCTGGCAAGGTATATTCTTGGATGAAAATACAGCAATTTCCCTGACACTGTGCCTGCCCAAGTGGGGAGGCATATGAGGAAAGAGATAGAAGAGGATAAAATAGGTGAGGACTCATAATTCAAGGACCCCGACTCCTCAGAGGTATATATTATAAAGTATATCACATCCAGGCCTCTGCCTTTGGGTAGCATAGGCCCTTCCTCAGGTCACCCACAGGAGCCTCTTTCCTTTCTAGAGAGACCCCTGAAAAAGAGAAAAAGCATTGTGTAGTGGAAAGAGTTCTGTACCAAGTCAAGCAAGCAAGCAAAAAATGTTTAGAGACCACTCTGTGCCAGGGAGGCTACCAGGGCCAGGCTCTGTTGATGAAGACACAGTGTGACCCTGAGCAAGTCATCTCACCATTCTAGGTCTTTTTCCTCAGCTGTAAAGTGCTGAGCTGAACTAATTTATTTCTAAGATTCCTAACTGTCATATTTCATCAGGTTTGCTAACCTCCCTTGTTAGGCTTGTTCTTCCATCCCTTCCCACTGTCATGAAATCTAATCTCAGCCTCTCCGGCTAAAATATCAGCTATTTCCCTCCTGTTCTGCCCTTTGGTGGTACAGTGATCCTTATCCCCAGGAGCTTTCTTTTCATTTCTTTTTTAGTATCTATTCTAAGACAGAAGAATGGCAAGGGCTAGGCAACCAGGATTAAGTGACTTGCCCAGAGTCACACAGCTAGAAAGTGTCTGAGGCCAATTTTGAACCTGGGTCCTCCTGACTGTAGGCCTGGCACTCTATCCAGCTATGCTACCTAGCTGCCCCTTCCCAGAAACTTTCAGAGGGCAATCTTCTCCTCTTCGGGCAAGTATCCTCTCTTGGTAGAAGGGGGAAGAGGGAAGATGGACGTACCAGCCACAATCCTCTCTCATTCTCTGATTCACATTTTGACATTAGGTGCTGGGTCTTGGTCAGGAGTGGAGCCTTGATTGTGCATCGTGTGAAAATGAAATGTGTTTCCAGACTCACACACACACAGACAAGGTAAACACATACACGGATACTCAAATAGAGAGAGAGGAACTTTGCAGCACACACAGGTTAAAAACCCAGCTGATAAACTTGACAACAACAGAGTGAACACAAAGAGACCCAAAGATGAACCTCACAGGAGGAGAAAGTTAGGGAGAATAGCAGCAAAGCACCCACAAAATGCCCCTCTCACGTTCACAGCCATACCACATATGTTGCAGCCCGGAGGCAACCTCCCTCACACACATTCATACATTCACACACCAGCAGTCACACACATTCACGGCAGGGTCCAGGCCGGCGGGCAGGCGCCTGGAGCTCAGCTAGTTACATAAACGGCCTCTTTCAGTGCCAGGGCCTGGGGCGGCTTGGACTCCATCAGGGAACAGGATGGCCTCTTCGAGCCTCCAGGCGCCGAGAAACTCGATCCGACTCAGCCCCAGAGCCCAAGCCAGAAGTGGATGTCCCACCCCTTTGGGACTCTCCTCTGTCCAGGGTCCCCCTGTCCCCAGCTTTGACCCCTAACTCCAACCAGGACTTCTTTCTCAAGCTTTCCAACCCCCTGCCCCCAATAGCAGGGCAACCATTCTCCAAAATGCTGCTCCCTTCTCCCAAACCCTGGAATATCTTCCTTCTACTCCACGTCCCTTTACCCAGAGCACTTTCTGACCAAGACCACCTGAATATTTTACCCCTTCCTACCTAGTCTTCCCCATGCCTTCCAACCCCTGCCCCCACCCCCTCTACTTGCCCAAACCCCAAGACAAAATCAAATGCAGGGTACTGTGCCAGTGCGGGGTGGTACAAAGATTAGGGGGAAGGAAACCTATGAAGGTGCCTGTGGTTATTGAAGAAATCATTCAATTTCTACTGGCATCCTGGTGGTATTTCACATTCCTCTGTGCCTCTATCAGAACCCCTCAGGGCCATGGGGTCTGGGTGACACAATTCATTCAAGAGGGGACTCCTTGGGGTGGGAGAGTGGGGTAAACAGACATCATTTCCCTTCTCTTCCCTGAGAGTCAGTTGGTAAATACCGTTGCCATCAATCTGACCATAGACTGGGTCCTTTGGAATTCGGGGGTCAGAAGGGACATTAGATCCCTTACAAAGTCAATTGGCTAACAGGATGCTTCTTATTTGGGGAACAGAAGAATGCGGATCAAAAGCCTTGTAGCTAGAAGGAACTTAGACATAGGATCATGGTTTTAGAGAGGCCATTAGTCCAAACCCTTTACTTTGCAGAAGTGGAAATTTATGCCCAGAAAGACTGTGAATTTCCCAAGATCACACATGCAGTAACAGTGAGGAAAAGAACCCAAGTCCTTGAGACTCCAAATCCTGGGCTCTTCTCATGAGGTGAGGGAGAGAGGACACTTTTGGGACAGCCATTCCCCTGGTTTCTGAATCTAGCTTCTCCACTCTCTGGCCCCTATATCCCTTGGCCTTCTCTCTTCTCTCTCACTGCCCCAGTTGAAGCTGTTTTTTACAATCAACTTCAATGCACTGAGTTGAAACTGTCCCTGGCCCAGGGAGAAGGGAAATTTCTTTCCCGTGTTTTTTCTTTTAATGAACAAAACATTTCAATTTGAACCTAATCCTTCCCTACCCCCACCCCTACCCCATCTACTTTCCACTCCCTACAGGCTACTGAGTTGTTTGGGGGGCAGTTGAAGGAACACCCTCCCTTCTTTCCTCCACCCTTTCTACTTAGGGGAAATAAATATGGTTGGGGAATTTTTTTTCTTTTTCCATAAATGATTATTTGGGGTTGGGGGAGTGGTTTTGTTTTTTTGTTTTTTCTTTTGGTTTTTTGGGGTTTTTTTTTGTTTTTTGCTTTTGGCTAAAAATACCCATTGGTGTGGCCGATTCCCAGAAAGGGCCAGAGAAACCCTGGCTCTGGGCACACACTCTCCTCTCCAGACAAGGATCCCATCTCCTTGTTGTTGTTTTCCTGATTTTTCCCCCTGGATGTTGTTTTAATTATTAATCACATTTTCCATCTTCTCTGGCCAAGCCTTGACCCTCCCCCATACCTTCCCTCCCCACCCCTCCCCCAACCCCACCCTAGGGCTGGGGA
The DNA here is from genome assembly GCF_016433145.1 of Gracilinanus agilis. Taxonomy (NCBI): domain Eukaryota; kingdom Metazoa; phylum Chordata; class Mammalia; order Didelphimorphia; family Didelphidae; genus Gracilinanus; species Gracilinanus agilis. The sequence continues at coordinate 165,582,712 of NC_058130.1, forward strand.
TCAGGAACTTTGGACTCATGATCTTCAAGTTGGAAGGGATATGAGAAATCATCTAATCTAATCCTCTGGTTTTCTAGATGAGGCAACTGAGGCTCAGAGGAGCAAAAGTCACTTGCCCAAGACCACAGTTTCAACTCGGTACATTGAAGTTGGTTGTAAAAAACAGCTTCAACTGGGACAGTGAGGGTGAACAGAGAAGGCCAAGGATGTGGGGCCAGAGAGTGGAGAAGCTAGATTCAGGAACTAGGGGAATAGCTATCACAAGGCTATGGTAGCAATTATGATCCTAGAACTATAAAGGGCCTTAGAAATCATGTTTCCAGCCCCTTCTTTTTATATATGAAGTCCAAAGAATTTAGGTTACTTGCCCAAGGTCATAAAGGTAATAAGTAGCAAAGCTGAATCCCAGAAAAGAGCTTTTCTGGACCTCAGTTTCTTCCTCTGTAAAATAAGAGAGTTAGATGAGGTGATCTCAAGGTCCCTTCCAAATCCTATTAACCTGTGATCCCTCAAAAAAAGGCATGCTTAACCCTGTGAGTGCTGGACTAGTCAGAGGAGAAGGATTTTGAGATAGTAGAGGGGTAGCAAGGTCTCAAGCACCAAAAAAAAAAAAAAGAAAAGAAAAAGAAAAAGAAATAGATATGGCTGAGAGTACACTGTCATGAGTAATGCACTCATTCACTAAGTAGGGTCAGTGATAACTCACTGATCAAACAAGGGTGTGTGTATGCCATTAATATCTCCCCCAGACCCTGTTCTGATGGCTCATTCCCCTTCCCCTAGGAGCTTCCCTTCAGATCCAGATATAATCCATAAGAGCCCTGTGTTGATGTCTTCTTCCTTGGAGCCTCAAGCTCTGCTCTCACCTTGAAATCATTTAATGAACAGTGACCCTGCATCAGCCTTCTTGGACTGGACAACAGGGATGGACCTTGAAGGTCACCTCTTCTACCCCCTTCATTTTCCAGATGAGGAAACTCTCAGAGAAGTGAGCTCAGATTGGCAGTTAAAGTCCTTTACAGGCTGGCTCCAGCCTAACTTTCCAGGTTTACTTCACATTATTATCCTTAACTCACGCTGTGTTCCAGCCAAACTGGTCTGCTTGCTTTTCCCTGAACTTGGCAATCTATTTTCCATCTCTGTTTTTGCGAAGGCTGCCCCCATGCCTAGAACAAATTCCTGCACATCTCAACCTGTGAGAAGCTCTGACTTCCTTCAAGGTACAGCTTGTGTACCACCTCCTACAGGAAGCCTTCCCTGATGTAATGAGTTGACAGTATTCTCTCCCTCTTCAAATAATTTTGTATATTCATCCCAGAGAGTGAAAACCCTTTGAAGACAGAGACTCTTTTTTTTTGTTTTATCTTTTTATCCATGGTGCCCAGCACTATGCTTTGCATATAGATATTTAATAATAAAAACTATTGGATTGGATTAGATTGCAAATGAATTCCATAATCACGCCAGTTTCATCATCTGATTAAAATGGGTGATACTTGAACAAGAGTATGATGAAAATCAAATGAAGTAATGTATGTAAGCATTTTGTAAGCTTTGTAATTATACAGATGTGAAGTATTTCTAAAAGACAGGATGAGACAAGGAAACCAAGGGCTGAAGGGTACTTTAGTGGCTGGCCCGAAGTCCCACAAGTAGCTAGTGGCTGGGGTAGAATTTGTGGAATTGGAAACAGGACTGAAAGATAGATTGCGGGTTCAGATCTCACTACCTATATAACCATAGACAATTCAATTCAGATTTAACACTTATTTATTAAAGGCCTACGGGCAGCTAGGTGGCTCAGTGGATCAACAGCCAGGCCTATACACAGGAAGTCCTGGGTTCAAATCCAGTCTCAGAACCTCTTAGTTGTATGACCTGAGCAAGTTGCTTAACCTCAATTGCCTAGCCTTTGCCACTCTTTGCCTTGGAACTGATACTTAGTATTGAGTCTAAGATTAAAAAGTAAGGGTTTAAAAAAAAGGTGGGGATACTATGTGCAAGATATCTATACCAGATACTGTATTAGATACCTGAAACACAAAGAAATGAACAACAGAGGGAAGTAGGTGGCTCAGTGGATTGAGAGCTAGGCTAAGAGATGGGAGGTCCTGAATTCAAATTTGCTCTCAGACACTTCCTAGCTGTGTGATCCTGGGCAAGTCATTTAACTCCCATTGCCTACCACCATGATGGTGAACCTATAGCACAGATGCCAAAGATGGCACACAGAGCACTCTCTGTCAGCATAAGCCACACCCCACCCTACCCCCAGATTGTTGCTAGAAAGGTAGAGGTTCTCAGGTGGAGCTGCTCCCCTCCCCCTCTCCACCACACCTGATGACATTTTTTTACATTACCTGCCCCTCTGCCCAGCAGCCCAATGGGAGCACTTCCTCCCTCCCCTGGGTGGAGTAAGGCAGGGAAGGGGGAGGCAGGGCACAACACAAGGTCTGGGGGAGGGGCATCACACAAGGTCTCTAAAAGGTTCACCATCACTGGCCTAGTCCTTACTGTTCTTCTGCCTTGGAACCAATACACCCTATGAATTCTAAGAGGAAAGATTAAGGGTTGCCAAAAAAAAAAAAAAAAAAAAAAAGTAAAAAAGTCATGAACAACAGGCCTTGTCCTCAAGGAATTTACATTTTATTTTAAGGGGGAAAATACAAAGAAAAAATATATAAATAAACAGAAGACAAATGGAGGAGAAAGTCAATGCTATTAACCAGGAAGGTCAAGAAAGATTTCCTATAGAAAAGGGGGCAGGTCCCCTTATCTGTATTATCTTCATTTCCTCATCTTCTGGATGAAGGGTCTGCATTCTGTAATCTTTTTGTTCCTTTCTCCAAACACTCTGCTCTAAGATCCTCTTAGGGGTCTGGAGCCAGTGAGGAAAGATGATCCTCTCCTCTTCTGTGTTAAGAGAAAGTCCTCTCTCGTGTCTAAACCTCCATTCCTTCTGCTGCTTCTTGCTCTCCTTTCCCTATATAATGGTTGAGGGAGAGAGGCTGAAGCCAAAATGACTTTTGAGTCCCCAGGGTTCTCATTCTGTATTTCCATAGCACAATGAGATCTAGAACCCAAAAGGAGCAATTCAATGGTTCTAGAGTGGAAGAGGTATCATGGGTTGGGATTAAAGAGGCCTGGAGACAGAGAGCCTGGAATCCAGACCTGGGGCTGCCACTAGCTCTGTGACCTTTCTCTTTACCACCTCCTGAGCCTTAGTTTCCTCATGTCAAGAAAAAGGGCAGGACTGTAAGATCTACACGTTCCTCCATGACTCCAGGAGTCTTTAACAAAGAAAGGGACCTACCTCCAGGATGGAGGCCTAGAGAGCTTGGGGTGGGAGGGATGGGGAGGGAGGCTTCCCCCCTCCTCCCCACATCTCTTCAGGACCAGCACTCGAGTTTTCCCGAGAATCGAAGCTGCGACCTTCCCTCGCCCTTCACCAGAAACTGCTCCTGTGCTTCCAAAACCAGCCCCGTGGTGACACCTCCTCCAGGGAGGCAGAGAGGGATTGTGATGGAGAGGGGAGAGGGGCGAGTGAAGAGTCCGGGATCGGGAAGCAGCCGCTGGCCGGGACAAAGAAAGCTGAGGTTGTCTGGAGATCCAGGCGCAGATTAGCACGTGAACAATTGGCCCAGCGCTCCTTCCCCATCGCCTAGCGGGGATTCTCTTGGGAGCAGCCTCGTCACCGTCTTCGAGACAGGGGAGGGGGAAGGGGGCTGAGGAGAATACAGAGCAGACATTCTGAACCACCCACCCATCCAAAAGAAAGAGCTGGGGGGGGGGGGACGGGGAGGGAAGGAGGGGGTGAGAGAGGGAGGGAGGGAGGGAAGGGAATGCGGCTGGAAGAAGCAGAGATAGAAGGACTAGGAAACCCGGGCAGATATTGAAGATCTTCTAGAGACTAAAAAATAATCGAATCCAACTAAAACTCCACCTTCTACAAAAAGTCTTTCCCCATCCCCTTAGTTCTAGTGCCTTCCTTCTACTGGTTAATTCAAATTTAGCCTGTTCATATCTTATTTGTAGGTAGTGTTGCCCTGTTAGAATGTGAACTCCTTGAAAGCAGGACCTGTCTTTTGTCTCCCCCCACCTCCCATCTCTGGGCTAAGCCCTCTACCTGGCACACAGTAGGTGCTTAATAAATGTATATTGAGCAGCTGGGTAGCTCAGTGGATTGAGAGTCAGGCCTAGAGATGGGAGGTCCTAGGTTCAAATCTGGCCTCAGGCACTTCCCAGCTGTGTGACCCTGGGCAAGTCACTTGACCCCCATTACCCACCCTTACCACTCTTCCACCAAAGAGCCAATACACAGAAGTTAAGGGTTTAAATAATAATAATAATAAATGTATATTGACTAACTGAATCTAGCAGATTTCATCCAGTGTAGGGAGCATGGAATATAGAAAACATCTTCCACCAATACAAAAAGTTCCCTTGTAACTCAAAGTCTTAGAGTTGTCTGGAATATTGAGGGAATAAATGACTTGACCATAATCACACAAACTAGTACGCGTAAAAGGCAAGAACTGAACCTGTGTCTTCCCAACTCCAAGGTTAACGTGGTCTCTCCCAAATTACTCAAATCAAATTTAGGGAATTTCAGAAGTGGAAGGAACTTTAGAGATCATATAATCCAGTCCCCCATTTAACCAATGGGAAAAAAACTGAGAGGCTATAACTTCATGTGAATACAAGAACACAAGCTTGGACCCAGGACTTATTGCTTAGAAGGATGTGCTCTCTGTTAATAAGCTCTCTACCTTCTCCGAATAGTGTGAGCTTAATAAATGTTTTATTTCTTCATATGTTCTCTTTTTTTTTTTTTTCTTTCCCTTCTGCCCCATCCTCTCTCCTTCTTCCCAAGAATTATAGAACACGAGAGCTGGGGGAAAATTGAGAAATCATTTGCTCCCACCCTGTCATTTTACAGATGAAAGTGATGATGATGAGAGAGGGTAAATGAACTGGGACTTGAACCCATAGCTCCTGGCTCTAGGCCAGCTCATTCTACAGTTCTACACTTTCCTCACTAGGCTTTTGTAGTTGTTTTGTTTTTGGACCTCCAGTAGTGTTCCAAGACCTGTGTGGGCCATGATGTGGGAGAGGCTGAGAAGCAACTACTGTCCCTGCCCTCAGGCAGATCACAATCTGGGTGGGGAGACAAGACTCTGGGTGAAGGGAAAGATAACTGAGGCACCCTATGCTCAGTGCCAAATGTTCAGCATCTCTGCATCAGCATGTAGGAGGGGAGACTCTTCCAGTGTAGAGTCAGGGGCACCAATTAGAAGGATATAGTCATAGGTCATAAGTCAAGACAAAAGGGATGTGGTTCTGAATCATTAGTGTAAGTGGGAATTTTTTCAACTACGGCAAAAATCCTTGGGGGGTGAAGAGAGGACAGTGTAGATGTGACACTGTAAAAGGCTATGGGAAGGGGCTGAGGTTCTCAGAAAAGACCGATTTAAGGTCTTCCAAGAGAAGACAGAGTTCTCCCCCAACTCTCTTGTCATCTCTTGCCCCTCAGTACTCAGTTCTCAGAAATTATCTTCTATTTACTTGGAATATATTTTGTATCTGCTTACATGTGTCCAGGTGCTTGATAAATGGTTGTTGATTGATTTTCCTGTTCCCTCTCTCTTTTCCAGGGCCCACCTTTCTTCCTCCACGAGGGTTTAGGGCCTGTAGAACTGAGAGGCATGGAGATAGCATTCGCTAGGGAAGCTGATAACTTTTTACAGCTCTGCCTCACTGAAATCCAATTCATGCTCCAGTCGAAGCCACCACTCATTATGCCAATGGTCAACTTTGAAACAAAGGGCACAATCAACTGACCACCACGACAAAGGTCAAGGAGAATGAAGATTGAGTGGAGATAACTTGCATGGACCATTTGGAGATCACTGGTGACCCTAGATGGCCTTTCCAGTAGAGGCCAGATTGCCAAGGTTTATGGGGTGAGTGGTAATGAGAAAAGAAAAGCAACAAATGAAGACAACTGTGGAGAGCTTTGGAGACCCAAAGAAGACACTGTCACTACTCTTTCCCTTTTCTCTTCCTCTTACTCCTCCTTCTTCTTTTCCCCTCTTTTAATCTTCCCATTTTCCTCCTCTATCTCTTGACTTTGGCCTAATTAACCACAATAAAAGAAGACAAACAGCCAAATTAACAAAGTCTGCTACAAATTTGTTATCTAATCTTAACAAAGTCCTCACTTCAACCAGGCAGTCTTTATTCCTCCCTAAATGATTCTCTCTTTTCCCCGCAGCCACTGTTTTATTCCAAACTTCATTCTACTTTCTCAGCAGAGGATCTCTATGTGAGGGGAAGGCTGGGGGGGGGGTGCTATTTGATGTAAACCCTCTCTTCTCCTCTTCTCTATATCTCAAAACCCTTTGATATCATTCCCTCCCATTCTCTCTCTCTCTCCACCCCCTCTCTCTCTTTCCATTTTACACCCTTACCTTCTGCCTTAGAATCATTATAAATCATTGATTCCAAGCTTTGAAAGGTTAATAAGTATTATAAAGCATTGATTCTAGCAGAAGAGTGGGGAGGGCTAGGCAATTGGGGCTAAGCGATTTGTCCAGGCAGGACAATTCACACACAGGCAGAAAATAGCTGAGGTCAGATTTGAATCCAAGACCATCCCATCTCCAGGCCTAGCTCTCTATCCACTGGGTTACCTAGCTGCCCCCATTCTTTCTTGATATTGTCATTTGTCCTTTGTTTTGAAGGGGATTGACTCTCTGGGATCAACTATGAAAGGATAGAATGTCTCGAGCAGAAAACAGGGTCATGTGAGGATTTTTTTTTAAGGATGGGAAATATCTGGACATGTTTCCAGGCTGCAGAGAGGAAGTCATTAGCAAATGAAGAATGAAAGATTAGAGCTAGGGGAGGGATGATTTGGGAGGCAATCTGCTGGAGGAAGCTTGAGAGGAAGAGGATCAGAGGGACAAGTAGAGGGACAGGGCTTGGTGAGGAGAAGGGCCACCTCTGCTGTAGCATGAACAGCCATCACACCCCAATAGAGCAGTCTCAGCAGATAGGCTAGACCAGGTTGAGGGTAACCGACAGATCTCAAACTCATCAGTGAATCAGGGGAATGTGCTCTCCAAGCATGTGAAGACTTCCTCCAGCAGAACGAGAAGAAGAGAATAATTTGTTTCAGTGGCTATAAAGGTGGCTGCAGCAGGCACTGTGGAACACTTTGACCTTGTTTAGATATCAGAGAAGCCAAGGCCATCCATTGCATCTGAGGCCATCATCAGTTGTTTTGATTTTGGACTTTGATGACTCTGGAAGAGAGAGTGTGGTTGGTGACTTTGTACAGCTCTACCTCATTTCAATTCTTGCTTGAGTGGACATCACCCATGATGTCATTGGTCCTTTTTAAAACAAAGGTATGATGGCTGTGCATGCTACAGCAGAGGTGGCCCTTCTCCTCACCAAGCCCAGTCCCTCTACTTGTGTCTCTGATCCTCTTTCCTCCAGCAGATTGCCTCCCAAATCATCCCTCCCCTAGCTCTAATCTTTCATTCTTCATTTGCTAGTGACTTCCTCTCTGCTGCCTGGAAACATGTCCAGATATTTCCCATCCTTAAAAAAAATCCTCACATGACCCTGTTTTCTGCTGAAGACATTCTGTCCTTTCATAGTCAATCCCAGAGAGTCAATCCCCTTCAAAACAAAGGACAAATGGGGGCAGCTGGGTAGCTCAGTGGATTGAGAGCCAGGCCTAGAGATGGGAGGTCCTAGGTTCAAATCTGGCCTCAGGCACTTCCCAGCTGTGTGACCCTGGGCAAGTCACTTGACCCCCATTGCCCACCCTTACCACTCTTCCACCAAAGAGCCAATACACAGAAGTTAAGGGTTTAAAAAGAAATTTAAATTAAAAAAAAAAACAAAGGACAAATGACAATATAAAGAGACAATGGGGGCAGCGAGGTAACCCAGTGGATAGAGAGCCAGGCCTGAAGCCAGGGAGGTTCTGGATTCAACTCTGGCCTTAAACATTTCTGAGCTGTGTGATGCTGGACAAATCACTTAACCCCAACTGCCTAGCCCTCACCACTCCTCTGCTGTGAAACAAATATGTCTCTTATCATTTCCTTCTCAGAGGGCAATGGACTAAAGCATCTCTGAGTTCCCTTCTGAATTTAGAGCTATGATCCCATGACCCTATGATCCTTCTGGAAATTATCTTCCACTTTTAGCAATTAGCTAAAGCTACTTTTTCCAATTGCCAAGGATTTCTTCTTAATTGTCAAATCCAATGGCATTTTTTCTTGAACTCTTTACAACACCTGAATCTGGTGACCATTTTCTCATCTTGGATATTCTCTCCACTTTCTTGGTTCTATTCTTAGGGAGAAGGGAAGGGTTAATAAGCATCTATATAGTGTCTATGACTTGTCAGGCACTGTGCTCAACAAATTATCTCATTTCACACTGTGCTAAATGCTTTATAATGTTTATTTCATTTAATCCTCACAACAGCCCTGCAGAATAAGTGCTGTTATTACCCCCATTTGACAGTTGAGGAAACTGAAGCAAACAGGAGTTAAGGGACTTGCCCAGGATCACACAGTCAGCAAATATCCAAAACTAGATTCAAACTTAACTCCAGGCTCAGTGCTCTCTCTATCCACCCACCACCAAGCTGCCACTCCTACCTGCCGACTACTTCATCTTGGTCCCCTTCAATCAACAAGCATTCATCATATGCTTTTTATGTGCCAGCTGCCAGACCATGCCTTTTAATGAATCTTCATTTCTGTTTTGGTTCCTAATTGTAAATATGCCAAAAGACTGTCCCAGGACCTCTTGTTTTTTCTCTCTATATTCTCTTAGTGACCTCATCAGCTCACATGCATATAATCATCTTGTTTTGTTATTCAGTTGTGTCCAACTCCTTGTGAGCCCATTTGGGGTTTTCTTGGCAAAGAAACTGGAAGGGTTTGCCATTTCCTTCTCCAACTCATTTTATAGATGCAGAAACTGAGGCAAACAGGGTTCAGTGACTTGCCCAGGATCACACAGTTAGGAAGTATCTGAGGCCAGGGTTTTGTTCTGTTTTGTTTTTTCATTTTTTCTCTTTCTACCTTTTAAATCCTTACCTTCTGTCATAGAATTGATACTAAGTTCCAAGAAAGAAAAGTGGTAAGAGCTGGGCAATTGGAGCTGTGACTTTTCCCTGGGTCACACAGCTAGAAATTTGAACCCAGGACCTCTTATCTCCAGGCATGGTGCTCTATCCACTGTGCTACTGAGCTGCCCCAGCTTCCCTATATCTGTTGAGGGTACAACAATCCTTCCAGTCATCCTAATTCCAAACCTCAGGCTCATCCTCCACTCCTCACTCTCACTCATCCCACATTTCCATTTGGTTGCCAAGTCTTGTCAGTTCAGCCTCTAAAACATCCCACATCTGTCACCTTTTCTCTACTCACATGGTTTGGTTTAGACCCTCATCACCTCTTGCCTGGACTAGCTTGAATTGTTGCAACAGTTTCCTAATTAGTTTCTCTGCCTCAAGTCTTCCCCTTCTCCATTCCATCCTCCACACAGCTGCCAACTTGATATGCCTAAAATACTGCTCTGACCAAGTCATTCTCTTTCTCGATAAACTCCAGTGGTTCCCTATTATCTCTAAAATCCAATACAGACTTTTCTGTTTGGCTTATAAATCTCTTTGTAATCTTGTTCCAACCTATCTTTTCAGCCTTATTATACATTATTTCTTTCCTTGAACTCTTTGGTCCAGCCCAACTGGGGTTATTGTTATTCACACACAAAGCTCTATCTCTCTAGTCCAGGCCTTTGTACAAGCTATCTCCCTTGCCTGGGATCTACTCTCTTCTCCCCTCTGCCTTTTAGAAATTCTATTTTCATTCAAAGCATAACTCAAGAAACACCTTCTACAGGAGGTCTTTCCGGTCCATCCCCCACTCCTGCCCCCAGTTCTTACCAGCACCTTTCCAAAATTACCTTACCTTTATTTCCATTTTTCATTTCTTATTGGCATTTTTCACTTTCAGATTACTTTAATTTCTCAATATATACCTTCTTCTCCCCCTGTCAGGAAGTTATTATTTATTAAAAAACAAAAAGAAGGGGAAAACTAATTTCCACAAAACTAAAAAACATATAAACCAATTCAATTCAATAAACATTTATCAAATGCCTGTTACGAGTGCAGCTACTGAGCTAAACACCAGGGATACAAATAAGAAAAAGACCGACCATCCCTGCCCTCAAGGAGCTTACAATCTAACAGGAAGACAACATGAAAAAGGAAGCGGAAAATTGGGGTATTGAAGAGCCAAGGGGCTTGATATTCCCTGCTGTCAAAACCAAGCAAAGCAGCTGATAGAAAAAGGCATCGCCAAGAAAGTTCTCAAAGTGAGGCAGCTACATGGCTCAGTGGATTGAGATCCAGGCCTAGATATAGAAGTTCCTGGCTTCAAATCTGATCTCAGACACTTCCTAGCTATGTGACTCTGGGCAAGTCACTTAACCCCCGTTGCCTAGTTTATTGCAATAAGCTCTTTTGCCTTGGAACCAATATATAGTATTGTTTCTAAGATGAAAAGTAAGGGTTTAAAAAAAAGATAATTTATATTCCTAATTACATGTAATATTTTTCCACATACATTTTCTGAAGGTATAAGATCCAGATTATCTCCCTCCTTCCTTCCCATCCCTCCCAACTCCTGGGGATATACAAAATACACATTTTGTATATACTTATTAGCAAACATATAGTATCTCCTTATAGGATGTAAACTCCTTGAAGTCATGTTTCCTTTTTTTTTGTAATATTTTTCTGGTGATTAATAAACTCTCAATTAATTGGTTGGTTGATTGCTGAGCTAAGGGTGGGGTATGTTAGGGTCCATCTCAACCCAGTTACTCAGCTCAGAAATCACTTCCAGGAAAAGCTGAGTTGATCTCAAATGACAAGACCAATATCTTCCTCCCCATCTTCTACTCATCCCAGGCCCACCTTACTCTTAAGGCATGGAACCTCTCTCCAATGCTGTTCCTTCCCCTAATCTGCAGCCTCTCTGCAGAGCCTTTCATATGATCTCTCCCAACTCTTCATCTATTACCCAATATCACTCTACAAAAAAAGATGGTGGAGGCCTTGCAGGCCAAATAGCCCCTCCCACAAAAAGGGGTCTCTCCTGGATTAGAAATCTCTTCTCTACCACTCCCAACCTAGAGAAAGGAAGGGGATACCCTAATCTCCATTCATAACATTCCGGTACACCACAATGATCCCTTCTTGATGCATTCATGAAAGAAAATGGAAGACATCACCTTACCCTGTTGCTAGATGAAGAAGCCTAAAAATCAATAGCACTAAACTCTGAAGTTCTGCAGTTCTTTCCTCCTAAAAGAACTAGGGCTGTGGGCTTTGGGGAAAACCAGGCAGTAGGCTAATACTCTTCCCTGACTCCCAACATACCCACCCAAGAGATTAGAGAGTTCCTGGAGCCATATGCCTAGGGTAGGCAGGTGAAGAGTATTAAGGACAATGTCCTGGTAGCCTGGGCACCTTCTAGAACAGGGGTTGGCAACCTTTTTGGCCGTGCTCACAATGTGTGCTCCTGTAACTGTGTGCACTCCTGTAACAGCGCCTGAAAAAAAAGATGGACTTTATGGCTCCTGCAGAAAGAGCCAGATATGGCTCGAGAGCCATATGTTGCTGACCCCTGTTCTAGAAGAAGGGAGAAAGGGGACAGGCCTGGGCTAAGAACTTTCAGTGTGTCCTGAACTCTTTTCTGGAAGAATTTCTCCACCCCCTACAAAATTCCTGAAATTTCCCCAGACTCCCAATGAGCTCTGTTACCCCCACCTCCAGCTGACAAGGCTTATGGGAAGTCAACTATATGAGATTAGTAGGCAAATCAGTTTTTCATTGCACAACAGCTCCACACCCCACCACTTTGCTCAAACCCCTTTTTCCTTACCATCATTCTCTGCCTTCTTCCAATTCCACTCCCCACCCTATCCCAACTTCTATGTGCTACAGTAAAAAAGATAAAGGTTAGATTGTAGGAAGTACTTACAGGAGGAAATAGAAGTGAGGGGGAAACTGCAGGAGATGGAGGGAGCCTCCTCATTCTGGGGATCTCAAAGCACTGGAGAAAGAAAGAGCCTCCATCTGCCTGAGATGGGGGAAGGGCCAGATGGGGGGGATCCAGGGAGAAACTTGGGGGGGGGGTATAATTGAAACCAGGACTGAGACATTAGAAACCATAACCCTGGCTCCTGGCCGGCCCCCCTCACTCCCCCTGTCCTCAAGGGACTGGCTCCTGGTTTTCCTCTCCCTCCCATCCTCCCCATTGCTGACAGGTCTGTATACCCAGCACTCAAGTCCCTCATCAGTCCAAGTCTGCTTGCCCCACCAGACACCCCTTTTCTATCCACCCCCCAGTGTCCCCTCACTCTTCTCCCTTCTTCCCCAAAACCATCCCTCTTGTGCTTGGAGATCCTCAGAGAAGCAAACCACTTCCAACCTCATCCCCCATTTCTCTGCAACACCCCTCCCAATTAAGGGTTGGAAATTTGTTCCCCAAATCTAACCTCAATCCCTTCTGTTGTGGTGTGAGTTTGGCCTCAAGATTTTGCTGTTGCTGTTAAATCATTTTTAATTATGTCTCAGTCTAGAAAGCAGGAAAAATCTAGAGATTAGAAAGTAGGAAAGTCTTCTTGACAGGCCCAAGAAGAGACACTAGAAGTGGAATAGCAATGGAGGCTGGGAAATTAGCTTTCCTGAGGATCTCAAAGCATAAATAGTGTGTATGTGTGTGTTGGGGGAGGGGGGGTGGTGACAAACAGCTGGTCATTCCAGAATGGGGGAATGAACATCTTGTACTCCAGGTCCCTAGGAGAGAGGAGGCACCTCCTTGACGTACCAGGTTCTCCCCTTTTCACCAACCAGGTCACCCTCTCCTGGTTTCAGTCTCTGCGTCTGTCTCTACTTCCATCTCAGCCTGGGACCCTCAGCCCTGCCTCACACAGCCCCTGGGGCAGAGCCAAGCAAGGTTTGGGGGATGGGGAGGGGGTCCCTAACTGCAGGGAAGGCTGGGGGAGGAAAGGGGAAGGGGGAGGAATCCATTCTCTGGAGTCCAGGGAAGTTTTTAATTAAAAATCAAAACCACAAAAGGCAGGAGATAAGGCTGGGGCTGGGAGAGTATATTAATCACAATCCTGAAGGGAGGAATTTCCATTTCTATGGCCCCTTCCTGGGGCAGCTGGGATTGAGGGGGAGGGGCTAGAGGCAGAGCTGACTGGGGACCCGGGCTGGGGGAAGGAACGAGACAATAGGGACTCCTGGGATCTAAGGATGAGGAGGGGGAGTCCCCGGTGAGATTTGAGTCTCGTCACGGTGGGAGGGCTGGGAAGGAAAGGAAAGATTCCTCCCTCAGCTTCCCTTTACTCTCCTAATCCCAGCACTCTTCAAACATTTATTAAGTGCTTACTGTGTGCCAACTTCGAAGCAGCTTCTTGGGGGAGGGGAGGGGTGGATAGAGGGGTGATCAGAAACGCCCGAGTTCAAATCCTTCCTCTTGACCAGGGATCAGCAATGTATCGCTCTCAATATCTGGCTCTTTTGAGGGCCAGATATGGCTCTTTCTGCAGGAGCCATAAAGTCAATTTTTTTTCAGGCGCTGTTACAGGAGCGCGCACTGTGAGCACTGTACGGCTCTCGCGAAATTACATTTTAAAAAATGTGGCATTTATGGCTCTCACGGCCAAAAAGGTTGTCGACCCCTGCTCTTGACACACACAAATCCCACCTCAGAATCCCAGACAGCTCCCTAAGACTATAAATTGCAGAACTTTGCCAATTTGTAAAGAGTATTGTTACCTGGTGGCTCCCTACTCCTAAGAAATCACAGATCTAATTTTTTTTTTTAATGCGCTAGGCATTGGGGATGCAAACAATCAACTCATTCTAGGATCTTGCCGAGGAGAAAAAAAGAAGGGAGGAAGCAATCTAAACACACATAAGTCAATACAGAATACATACAAAGTAATTTGAAGGGGGAAGCTGTGTGACCCTGGGCAAGTCACTTAACTCCCATTGCCTAGCCCTTACCACTCTTCTGTCTTAGAACCAATATACAGTATTGTTTCTAAGATGGAAGGTAAAGGTTTAAAAAAATAAAATAAAGAAAAAGCTCACTAGATAGAGAGGCAGATGTGGAGTCCAGGAGGATCTGTGTTCAAATGTGACCTCAGACACTTCCTAGCTATTTGATTCTGGACAAGTCATTTAACTCCCATTGCCTATTCTTCTGCCTTAGAATGGATATTTAGTGTCCATTCTAAGACAGATAAGGGTTAAAAATAAATAAACAATTTGAGGAAGGGAAGGTCATTCACTGGCAATTAGAACCATCAGAGAAGACTTAGGATAGGAGGTGGCACTAGAGCTGAGCTTTGAAGGAAGCTGGTGACTCTAAGGAGGGAGGGCACTCCAGACAGCGGGCACAGCTTGTGCAAAGACACAGATGAAATGTCCTACATCAAGTAGTCCTGTTTGTCTGCAGCTTAGAAGCACCCGCCCTCCTGGGGCCTAGACAGACTTATTCCCTAATATCCTCTGCTCCCAGGCTGGTAGGACCTCATGGAAGGGGTGTCAGGTCTGGCATCTTGGGGTATTGTCTGATTTCCTGACATTGCTCCTAAAAACAGTTAGGCTGACACAGAGAAGCCACAGACTGCCTCCTGCCCCAGCACTCTCAAAACTCCCCTAGTACAATTCCTAACTTGGGAAAACTTTCCTCCTTCCATCAGTCCTGATGTCTGATCCTGAAAGATACCATCAATCACTGGAATTCTTCCCTGTCTTACCACCACCCCAGCAAGAAAATAGACCTTGGAATTGGAGGGCTGATCTACCAGGTCACTAAATCCATTTCCCTCCCTTGAGACAGGAAGTGAGGAGACTTCTTCCCAAGGCATTTTTCACTAAAACTAGACAAAGAAGTGGGGGGGGGGGGGGAGAGAGAGAGAGAGAGAGAGAGAGAGAGAGAGATCCGCAGTTGCAAGGATGGACATTAACCATAAGGAAGAACTTAATGGCAGAATTTGAAGGGACTCAGCCAGTCTGCTTCATAACATGCTCCCCCTTTCTTGTTCCCCTCCCACACACATACACTCCCAGTTATGAGGTTTGTTCTGTTGGGACCACCTGGCAAGGAGACAAACCAGCTGGACAGGTTCTTTTCCTGAGGCCCCTGATCCCTGGGCATGAGCCAGACCCCAAGTCTGGTCTGAGCCTGAGTCTGAGCCTGGGCATGAGTTTAAGAGTCTTATCCTAAATCAGAACCCGAGTTTGAGTTCCAGTCTAAACCTAAGTACCAGTATGGCATGTATGTGTGGAGTGGGGGAGAAATGGAACCATTGGGTGGGGATCCAAATCCTAGCTCTGACACTATCTGTAAGAAGTTTGGGCCTCAGTTTCTTCATCTTTAAAATGAAGGGAGACACTCATCCAAAGCCTTCTTTCAGGGCAGCTGGGTAGCTCAGTGGATTGAGAGTCAGGCCTAGAGATGAGAGGTCCTAGGTTCAAATCCGACCTCGGGCACTTCCCAGCTGTGTGACCCTGGGCAAGTCACTTGACCCCCATTGCCCACCCTTACCACTCTTCCGCCTAGGAGCCAATACACAGAAGTTAAGGGTTTAAAAAAAAAAAAAAGCCTCCTTTCCTTGGTCTATAAAAATGACCTAAAGTATTAGTTCTCTCTTTCTCTTGAAGAACTCCTTTCACTTGAAGAAGATATACCAGAACTTGGGACAACAAATGCCATCCACCACCAAAGAAAGTGTCTTGGTTTATATGAGAGAAGGGTTTGGGTTTATATGAGTATTTTCTTACAACAACGACCAATATGGAAGTATGTTTTGCATGAAAATATATGGATAACCCAAATCAAATTGCTTATGGTCTCAGGGAGCGGGGAGGAAAAGGAGGAAGACAATTTGGATCTTATAATTTCAGAAAATGTATGTTGAAAACTGTTATTACGTGTAATTGGGAAAATAAAATATCTTTGAATTAAAAAAAGAAAGAAAGAAACCAGCCTATCCTACAAAAAAGAACTGCTATGGGTTGTGAACACAAAACAAGAAAATCTGCATGCTCTATAAAGGTAAAAAAGAAAAAGGTGGGGGTGGAGGGAGGGCAGCTTGGTGACTCAATGGATTGAGAACCAGTCCTAGAGACCAGAGGTCCTGGGTTCAAATCTAACCTCAGATACTTCCTAGATGTGTGACCCTGGGTAAGTCACTTAACTCCCATTGCCTAGCCCTTATTGCTTTTCTGTCTTGGAGCCAATACACAGTATTGACTCCAAGATGGAAGATAAGGGTTTAAAAAAAATAAAGAAAGAAATAAAGAAAAAGAAAAAAGAATATATACCAGAGTATAAGATAACAGAATTGTACTAAAGGAAGAAGTAGGGAAAGTGAGGGAAGACTATGCTCCCAATAGTTTCCTCCCTCCAGGAATGAATAGTTGGTGGTAACTTTTAGCAGAAGTATATGGCAGAAAAGAAAAAAGGGGGCAGCTGGATGACTCAGTGGATTGAGAGCCAGGCCTAGAGGAGGTCCTGGGTTCAAAACTGGCCTAAGACACTTCCCTAGCTGTGTGACCCTGGACAAGTCACTTGATCCCCATTGCCTATCCCTTACCATTCTTCTGCCTTGGAACCAACACACAGTATTGATTCTAAGATGGAAGGTAAAGGTTTAAAAAAAAAAAGTACATGGCAGAGACAGACATATGCTTTCCTGTGACCCGAAAAGAAAGGGACTTTTCCAGCTCAACAAATAGCTACATCTGGAGTATGATAGTTTTCCTGTAGAAACATATGAAAAAGGCAGACATCCATGCCAAAGAGAGGAGCTCATGGACAATGTTCATGAACCCCAAATCCCATGTGCAGTTGGGGATAGCTTTTTTAGTTCCCTAGGCATAACCATCCCAGAGCCTTTCTAGTCGAAAAATAGAGAATTCCTGGGTCACACCTCAAAGGTAATCCCAAATTTGGGAGCACCCACATTTAAGAGTTTGAGAACTGAGCCTGCTAGTGAGAGCTTTCCTGCTGTGGGACACTCTTTGAGAAAAAGAAGAGTCCATCTAGTTGTACAGTTCTCATTTTGGAGAACAAAGTCAGTAAGCCACAGGGTGGGTGGCAAGGAATGGGGTTGCTTGTTCAGCCACCCCTTTAAAGAAAACTTATCTTCTAGGGAGAACATAAACCACAGTGTGGTACTATGCATCTGGGAAGACTTTCCGTGGGACTCTGGGGAAAAGAGACTTCCCTGAGTGTCAAAGGATGTCCCAATAGCAACCCCCCAGGGCAATTCTCTTCAGAGGAGAATTGATGGGCTATCTGAATGTTTTATATGTCTCTATTTCTGTTGTGTTCTCCCATGAGTCTCTTGGGTTTTATGCATGTTGACTGTGTTTTCTCTGGCATAAAATGGAGATTGTCCCACACCTGGTATGTATGCAATATTCTGAGAACTTGGATGGGACCCCTTTTAACCACATTTGGGAAACTCAGACATGAGTTATACAATCACTATTAGGAGATTTTTCTGGAGCAATTTCAGGTGAAAATAAGGAGTCAAAGAGGGGAAATGACCCTTTTAGGGTATGCCTTCAAGATTAGAGCCAGTCCATGGGAAGCCCTAGGACCATGGGTGAAGATGGCCATGATGGAAGTGAAAAGAATATTAAAATGAGTCCAAGAAAATGTGATGATCCATCCTGGCCCTGAGAAAAGAGGAAGAGCTACCTGCCTCCTTCCAGTCGAGAAGTGGGTGACTCTAGTTGCCAGTGTTGCATCTGCTGTCAGATGTGATCCCTTCTGGCTGCTAATTTAACTTAATTGTTTTTCTTTGTCACAAGCCGAGTCCTCATTCTGAGGGCTGGATATATCTGGAAACAACAGATATGTAATGTGATATAAAAACGAGCAAACAAACTAAGTCATTTAACATTTCTTTTCCTTTTAAGGAACGGATTATGACCAGACAAGCTTCATTTCTTTTTTTGACTGTACCCCTCAACCGATAACACAGAAAAATGCTATAAAAATAATTTACCTAGATTACTTAGCGAACCAGCTGACAACATCTTTCATGTTATCGTTGTAGCCTAGGCAATAGCATAATTAAGTGGAAATTAGAAATGATTGAATGCCCGAATACCCCACCCTCTTAGCCCCTTCCAACCAGGATCATTCATGTTCCATGTTAGGAGGTCTCTAGTAAAGTGCCTCAGGGATCTGTGCTCAGTCCTGGGGGCTATCAGTACAGATATCAGCATCTTTTCTCTCAGAACTCTCTAAATGACTTGCTCATGGGGAGCTAGCTGTCACCGTGGACAGAGTGCTTACCTGCAGGCAGGAATACTTATTTCTCTGAGCTCATATTTGTCCTCAGATACTTTCTAGCTGTGTGACCCTGGGCAAGTCACTTGACCCTAATTATCTAGCCCTTATAGCTCTTCTGCCTTAGAACCGATATATAGTATTGATTCTAAGACAGAAGGTAAAAGTTTTAAAGAATAAATAAACCAATAAATGACTTGCTCAGGATCACATAGCCACTGTGTATTAGAGGTAGGCCTTGAACCTAGGTTTTCCTGCCTCTGAGACTAGTTTTCTGTACACCATGCCAGGATGCCGTTAGTCATTTTACCATCAATAACAGTGTCTTAATTAAAGGAATGGATAACATGCTTATTAAAATTGCAGATGGGACAGGACAATAGCTAACACACTAATGTCAGAGACGGGCTCCAGAAAGGTCTCTTGCCTAGAATATTGGGCTGAATCTAACAGGATGAAATGCAATCATGACAAAATATAAAATCTTACACTTGGGTTAAAAAAAAATCAGCTTCACAAGTATAAAATAGGGAAGGTGTGGCTGGACAGATGTTTGTCTGAAAGAGCTCTGGGGGTTTCAGTGGGCTGTAAGCTCACTATGAATCAACAGCATGATATGGCAGCCAAGAAAGCTAGTTAATTCCTTCTTCATGCACGCTGAGAGGCCCATTGTCCAGGGCGAGGGAGGTCACAGTCCCACCGTCCTCTGCCCCGGCCAGAACACATATTAGAGGAGTGCATTCCGTTTGGGGGAGCTGCATTTTATAGGAAGAAAACTGATAAGCTGGAGAGAGTTCACCAGAAGGCAGTCAGGACGGTGAAGGGCCCTGATTTCATACTGTGCGAGGATCATTTGGAGAAAATGAAGATGTTCAGCTTGAAGAAGACAGACTTCTTCGAGTGCCTGAAGGGCTGTGTTCAAGTATTTGATGCTATCTTCAAGTATCTGAAGGACCGTTACATGGATGATGGGATAAACCAGTTCTACTTTGGTCTCAGAGAGCAGAGCCAAGTGGAATGGTCTGAAAACAACCTACGGTTTTGAGACCCCAATCTTTCTCTGTCATACAAAAGATCTATGGCCCTACGCCCCTTCTTCCTGCCTCGTAGCCCTTCTCTTTGGTTTTACCTCTTCTCTGGAATTCTCCCCCATATACACACCAGCTTCTTACAGAGAAGCTTACGTGCCCAGAACCTTTCAGGCTAAGAATTTGTGGTTTTCTAATGAAAGAACATTTCCCTGTCTGTGACATTAGAGGTAAAGAAACCAATCAGACCTTTACTGAGTGAGAATGCCCCCACTACAAAACACTTTCTTTTTTAGGTTCCCAGAGCTGCCCTAATGCACAGAATAAAGATGGATGCACAAGGAGCCAGGAGAGCTTGGAATAATGAGGTGCCAAATCTGGGGAGCAGCCACTTGAGAGACCACAGTGAATTTCCTCTTCCTGACACAGCCTGAAGTCCATGGAGCCCAAGGCTTCCTGACAACATTCCTAGTTATATCAACCCTAGTCTATCTGGAAGTGTCAGTCCACATAGCGGTGTTGGGGTGGGGAGAGGGATGCTGCCCTAGTTCCCTTGCCTTGTTGTCCCTCCCTCCCCTCCATGTTCCTTTGGGTCAGTTGGCTCCAATTAAGCCAAATGACCACTCCCTTTCCCCCTTTTGTAGCCTTTATATTGGGTTTCCTTTTCCCAGCTCACAATAATGAAATGAGTCCCTTTGTGTAAGGCTATAGTTTTCCCCTAGTGTTCTAGAGTGAACCCTGAGAATGTGGGGGTGATTTTTCTCTAATTCCCTGGAGCCCTATTCTAAACTGATATCTCCAATATGAGTCACTGGTTGTTAGTGGCCCAGTTTCATTTAACTCATTAACATCAGTTAGTTTTTTACAAAGGACATTTACTGATTAGATTCAGCAATGTTACAAAGCATTTCCCCCCAACTCCTGAAGGCACACTCTCCACTATGCCACCTCATTCCCTGCAGAGAATGGCTCAAACCTAAAACAAATTAGACAAAACATTCAAACAATCAAACTCATTTTCATTTTTAATTAATTATTTTGTTCATTTGTTTGTTATATTTATGTAGTTAACTCCCTCCTTCCTCTCCCTCCATTAGAGAAGCCATCATTTGACAAAAAGATGTAGGTATATATAAAACTCTGTCTTATTTCTATTTATCAGTTCTTTCCCTGACGGTGGACATTCACAAGTCATTCTTCAAACAATATTGCTGTTGTTGTAGATAATGTTTTCTTGGTCCTGCTTGTTTCAGTCTTTATTTCCTGTAGGTCTTTCCATTTTCTTCCAAAATTAACTTGTTCATCATTTCTCATGGCTCGGTAGTATTCCATCACAATCATATGCCACGACTTGTTTAGCCATTCCCCATTTGACGGACATCCCCACAAAAGGAGCTGCTATAAACATTTTAGAACATAGAGTTTCTTTTCCATTTTCCTTGATCAGCTTAGGAAATAAACCGAATAGTGGTATTGCTGGGTCAAAAGTCTGATCACTGAGTATAATTCCAGATTGTTCTCCAAAATGTTTGGATCAGTTCATAGTTTCATCAACAGTGTATTGGTGTATCCCCAGTTTTCCACATCCCTTCCAACAATGATCATTTTGTCCTTTTATCATTTTAGCCAATCTGATAGATATGTGAGATGATATCTCAGAGTTGTTTTGATTTGCATTTCTCTAATCAATAATAGTTTAGAGCAGTGATGGGCAAACTTTTTAAAGAGGGGCCAAAGGAAAGGAAATGCTCATCTGTCAGTCTGTTTCTAAGGCAACTCTTTCGAAGTTTAATTGTATTGTATCCTACTCATTGTATTTGTCAGATTAGGAATAATGTCAGGCAGCCCAATAGAACATTTTATGGGGCAGCATCTGGCCTGTGGGCCATATTTTGCCCATCACTGGTTTAGAGCATTTTTCATATATTATCTATAGCTTTTGTTTCTTCATCTAAAAACTGTCCATGTCTTTTGACCAGTTGTCAATTGAATTTGATCAAGTTTGCTGTGTACTTTAGATATGAGACTGCTATCTGAAAAACTGTCTATAAAAGTTTTCCCCAACTTACTGCTTTGTAGAAATGAGATACAGACCAATAGCTCATACCATTTATCAAGATAAGATCAAAACGGATACATGACTTAGAAATAAAGGGAGATATTATAAGAAAAATTAGATGAGAAGGGGAACAGAGGACAGTAGACTGAAAACTAGGCCAGGAGATGGGAGGTCCTGGATGCATATCTGACCCCAGAAACTTCCTACCTGTGTGACCCTGGACAATGACCCCACTGCCTAGCCCAGAGTTGATGAAACTTTTAGAGATCACATGCCCAAACTACACCTTCAAGCCACCTGTGAGCCCCCAACATTACCCCCAGAGAGTGGAGGGAAGAAGAGCTTGCATTGGTCTGCTGGACAGATTATGTGAACGTTGTCCTCAGGCATGGTGGAGAGGAGGAACAGAGCAGCCCCCTCTGTGCTGCTGGGGCATATGTGTCATGTCTTCGCCAACATGGCTTACTGCTCTTCTGCCTTGGAACCAATATTTAGTATTAATTCTAAGATGGAAGATAAGGGTTTAAAAAAGAACAGAGAACATATTACCTATCAGATTTATATATATACATATGAGAAGAATTTATTAATAAACAAGAGATAGAAAGCATAGTGGGATATAAAGTAGATAGTTTTTTGAAAGCATGGATATTCATTTTTATTTTAATATATAACATAATATAATATATAATATAACAATAATATAATACATGATTGGTTATAAATATGTAATAAATTACAATAAATATGCTTATCCAAGAGAAACAAATGTTCATATTAGTTATGTCCAAAAATCTATGTCTCATTCTTTTCCCCACCTCCATCCCATTCTTCCCCATCCCCTACAAGGTAGGTAATATTATATAGGTTGTACATATATTATCATATAGTATATATTTTCTTTTTCGACATGCTGTGAAACAAGACATATTGCTTACACTAGAGAAAAATTCATGGAGGAAACAAAATAAAGAATGGTATGTTTTGATCTGCATTCAGATTCTGTCTGTTCCTTCTATGGCGATGGATATCCTTTTTCATCATAAGTCCCTTGGAGTTGTCCTGGATTCTTGCCTTTGTTGAAAATAATTAAGTCATTCCTAATTGAGCATCATACATTATTGCTGTTTCTGTGAACAATGTTCTCCTGGTTCTACCCACTTCATTTTGCATCAGTTCATGTAAATTTTTCCAGTTTTTTTTCTTGTGATCATCTTGATTGTCATTTCTTATAACACAATAGTATCCCATTATAAGCATATACCACAACTTATTCAGCCATTCCCCAGGTAATGGGTATCTCATCAGTTTCCAGTTCCTTGTCACTACAAAAAGAGCTGCTATAAATATTTTAGAACATATAGTTTCTTTCCCTTTTTCCTTGATCGCCTTAGAAAATAAATAAAATAGACAATTTTGAATATATTAAATTCAAACATTTTGTACGAATAAACCTAATGTAGCCAAGATTAAAAGAAAAGCAGCAGTCCACTTTCAAATATGGCATAGCCAATGAATGGATGAGTATACGTTCCTGCCACCATGATGTGAGGGGTCAAAAGGGTCTTTGTTTAGGGTTTTGGCTGCTGTTTTACCTGCATTCAACCTCTCTCAAAATCTTGCATAGAATCCAGCTCCCAAACATGTCTACTACTATTTCAACACTGTGAAGCTCACAAAGTAGTAATCGTTGCCAATGCTGCTTTACTTAAAAGCAGGAAAACTAGACATGATAGAAGCCAAAGCAATATGGCAGTGGCCCAGGGTGGGAGATACTCACAGCAAGAGTTAAAACCATCTTTGACTCCTCACTGAACATGGTCAAGCAGAAAAGAAGAAGCAACTCACTTTGACTATTTAGTGCCTTTTGAATGCATCCCATTTCCAGCTCAGGAGACAGTTAAAAGTTCATCTCTTCATCATGTGGTTAGACGACCAAAACCAGTCATAGACTATTTATGCATGCTCCAAAGAATGGGGGGGGGCGGATTTCAATTATATATTATCACACCTTTCTAGGAGACTCTACACCATCTACCATGTAGGCTTGCAGCCGACAGATCTTATTGCTCATTCTCTGAAAATGGGGCTGCATTGGACCAGCCCTGTTACACTTTGGATCAGACCAATGATTTCACCAGATGAGAGAACCTCCTACAAAGAAAATCTCCTAACTAAATGTACTAGCTCTACCATTTCTAGTCTTAAGAGAGTTGCCTAAGTCACTGAGAGGTACTAGCTTGCCTGGAGTCACAGAATCTTCCCTTAAGTGTGTGTCTGTAAAAAGGTCTATTGCTTTCAGTGTTACTAGTTCATCTCATTCTTGTGAAAAGTCCCTTTAAGGTCTAGACCAGTGGTCCCCAAACTTTTTTGACCTACCGCTCCCCTTTCCAGAAAAAATATTACTTAGCGCCCTTGGAAATTAATTTTTTTTTAATTTTAATAGCAATTAATAGGAAAGATAAATGCACCTGTGGCCATCACCACCTCCCTGGATCACTGCTGCACCCACCAGGGGGCGGTGGCACCCACTTTGGGAATCACTGGTCTAGACACTTACTCCAACAGTAAGGAATGGGCATAAATTGCAAAGTAGAACATTTAGACTTGATGTAAGGAAAAGCATTCTAACAATTAGGGCTCTCCATCAATGACTATGAAAAACTTCTCCAAATCTTTAATAATTAGAGAAATGCAAATTAAAGCAACTCTCAGATTCTACCCCATAACTATCAGATTGGTAAAGATGACAAAAAAAAGGAAAATGAAAATTGTGACAAAATGGCCACTGTGGAAAGACAGACACCTTAATGAACTATTGGTGGAGGTTATAAATTGGCACAACTATTCTGAAACACAATTTGGAACTATGTGCAAAAAAGCCACTAAACTGTGCAACTCCTTTGAGCTGCAATCTCCCTATTAGGTAGGACTATATCCCAAAGAGATCAAAGAGGAAAAGGACCCAAGGTAATTTACATTTTTCTATATATTTCAGATAAAGCTGAAAACTAAAGGGATGCTCATCAACTGGGGAATGGTTGAACAAATTATAATTTATGGATGCAATGAAATATTATTGAATTCTAAGGAACAACAGGAAAGGCCATTTTAGAGAACGTAGGGTAGATTTATATAAACTGATATAGAGTTAAGTACCCAGAACTGAGAGAACAATTTATACAATATTATACAACAAATTATACAATAATGCCAATGGGAAAAATTACTCTGTAAATTTAAGGTCAATGCAATGACCAATCTGCATCCCAGAGAATTAATAACAAAATGTGATACCCATCTTCTGACAGAGAAGTGATAGGGAAGAGATACAGAGTGGACACAACTCAATGTGAGAATTTGTTTTGCTTGACTGCGCATATTTATTACAAAAGCTTTGTTTTTGTTTTTATTTTTCATTTGGGGGAAAGGAAGATAAGAAGAGAGACTAGTGATAGGGCTGCCAAAATAAGAAAAGAAAATGAAAAGAAAAGGTCATCGAAGCATTTTTTAATGTACAGAGAACCATAAGAAAACCAGATGGAAACAGACAACTTTGAAAGTTACATGTTGAATTTATTATATACTTAAAAGAAAAAACTAGCTGTATGTAATAGAGATTCACAGTTTCTTCTGTGATCTTCTTTTTTCTGTCCTGTTTTGTATATGAAATGTTCATTTTGCTTAAGTGGTGTTTAAGTTTGGAATAAAACAACATTTTTAAACAATTAGAGCTATTCCCAAGTGGAATAGGCTGCCACAGGAGGTGGTGGGTATGTATGTGCCTGACTCAGAGTCTGAGCCTAAATTCAAGCCTTAGCATAAATCAAAACCTGGGACTGAATAAAACCCTGAGGCTCTGCCTGAACCACAATTGGAATCCAAGCTTGACTTCTAGCCATCAGCTGAGTGTTTTCTCAGTCTAAGGCTGAACCTCAGTTTGTTGAGGGATAAATTGGAATCTGAGTTTGGATCTGCTTATACATCTGATCCTGGGCCCTTAATCTAAGCCTCAACCTGAGTTGGAGTTCAAATTTCCACTAAGGCTGACCCTGAGCCAAACTGAGTCTAGGCTTGGTCTGAGACTGAGCCTGGGTACGAGACTAAGCCTAAGCCTGGCTTTATTTGAGCCTGACCCTGAACATAAGCCCTGATCTGTGACTGAGTCTGTGCCCAGGTCTAGGCCTGAGTCTAAACCTGTATCTGGGCCTAAATCTAAGCCTGAATTTCAGCCTCTGCCAAGACCTAAGTCTACACCTATGTGAAGGGAGGTAGTTGGTCTTTGACTAAGTGATTCCTTGCCCACCCCTCTAAGTTGGTAGAGTCACAAAAGGCAAAGGACAGATACTAGAGGTAATAAGATATCAATGTGTTAATGATATATTTAATTTTAAAACATGTTTAAGCCCTATGGTCCCCTTAGAAAACCTGAAAAAATTTCTTAGTCAACAAGTACCTATTAAGCTCCTACTATGTGTCAGGGATTGTGCTAAGGGCTAGAAATCTAAAGAAAGGCAAAAAAGCAAACAAAAACTCTTCCATCAGTCCATGCCCTCAAACAGCTTATATTCTTTTTTTTTTAAGTTTAATTAATTAATTAATTTTGACCATTTTCCCATAGTTACATGAATCATGTTCTTTCCCTCCCATCCTGCTCCCCCCCCCCAATAGCTGATACACAATTCCACTGGGTTTTACATATGTCATTGATCAAGACCTATTTCTATATTATTGATGTTTGCACTAGGGTGATTGCTTAGAGTCTACATCCCCAATCACATCCCCACTGACCCATGTGATCAAGCAGTTGTTTTTCTTCTGCATTTCTACTCCCACAGTTCTTTCTCTGGATGTGGATAGCATTCTTTCTTGTAAGTCCTTCAGAAATGTCCTGGATCATTGTATTGCTGCTAGTAGAGAAGTGCATTACATTTGATTGAAGCCGCTTACATTCTAATGGAAGATACAACATATAAATAACCAGGTATATACAAGGTACCTACAGAGCAGATAAAGTTAGTCTGAAAAGGAAAGGCATTAAAAACTGAGAAAGGCTTTTTTCCTGAAGGTGAGTTTTGAGCTGAGTCTTAAAGAAAGTAAGGGAAACTCAAGAGTGAAAGTGAAGAGGGAAAGCATTCCAGATCTGGGGAAAATCAGTGGAGATGGAAGATGGCATGTAGTATTCAAAGACTAACAAGGAGGTTATAAGCTATCAGAATAAGCTAAATTTTAGAGTTTGTGGAAAGGAGTAATGTGAGATATAATAAGACAGGTGATATAGCCAGAGGTCAAGCTATGATAAAATTTTAAATTCCATTTTAAAAAGCCAAACAGAAGACTTTATCCTGGAAGTAAAAGGGAACCACTGGGGTTCATGGAAGTAGTGAGGGGGGAAGTTCGCATGGTCAGATCTATATTTCAGAAGGATAACTTTGATAGCTGATTGGAAGATGAATTAGAGTAAGTGAAGATTTGAAGCAGGTAGACCAGGGGAAGGGTATTATAGTATTCCAGACAAGAGGTAATAGAGGTCTAACTAGAGTTATAGCTGTATGGGTGAAGAGGAGAGGACATATCCATGAGACATTACAAAGGCAGAAATGACAAGATGATTCAAGATGATGCTGAGGTTGGGAAGATGGGTGACTGGGAAGACAGTGATGCCTTCAAAATTAATAGGAAATTTTGGAAGAGAAAAGGATATGTGAAGGAAGGTAACTGTTTTGTTGAATTGGAAAGGAAATTTGGGATAGCTGAAGATTGACCACATTCCTGGAGTCCTCTAGATAGCTAAGCTGACTAGTCCTGCAGTCAGTAGACTCAGTTGAAAAGCTGGAGAGAATCCAGTCCAGGACTATTTCTGTAGAGTTAGACCCATGTACATATATCAGAAGGCAACAGGGAGAAAGGGGGTTTTGTTCTTCCTATCCCAGTGGGCTATGGAGTCCAGCAGCAAAGCTATTTGCCCAGTTAAAGACATCTCACTTATAACAACAGTTCAAGGCAAAGTAAAAGTAAGAAATGGTTTCAATCAGACACAGAGAGGCACTGGCAGCAGAGATGAGAGCTAATCATAGATTGAAGGAAGAGCTAGTTGAATCAAGTTGCAGAAAAAAGTAGACCCTAGGAGCCCAGTGGAGCAACTCACCCAACAAAGACAAATTGCTCTAAAGCATTGTAAGGATTCCATAAGGAGAAAAAGGGCTTTAATCCTGAAGCCTTGCAGCAATTCACCTTGGCCACATATTCCCTACATGTCTACTCACCCCTACATGTATTCAAAGTTTATACACACTCTTCTCACATGGATGCGGTGTGTATTCGTGGGATAATGAGTCCCAGGTTTGAAGGTGGGGATGTTTTATAGCTACTGTTTTTAAGATGCCACTATTACTAAATTCTTTTGCTATATCTACGTGAAGACTATTAAGGGGAAACACATTAATGGGAGCTCTGGATTTACAGCATAAGGATCCCAGACCAATAATACACCCTCAAACCTGGGAAAAGTAACCATTGTCTACTCTAGGGCAAGCAAACTATTGCCAGTGAGCCAGATGCGGCCCCCTGAAATGTTCTATCCAGCTGCGACATTATTCCTAATCTGACAAATACAATGAGTAGGACACTATACAATGAAACTTCAAAAGAGTTGCCTTAGAAACAGACTGACAGATGAGCATTTCCTTTCCTTTGGCCCCCTCTTTAAAAAGTTTGCCCATCAACAACTGCTTGAACGCATGGGTCGGGGTGGACATGATTGAGGGTGTGGACTCGAAACTACCACACCAATGCAACTACCAACAATTTGGAAATAGGTCTTGATCAAGGACACATGACAAAACTAGTGGAAATGTACATCGGCCATGGTTGGGGGGAGTGTGGGGGGGGGTGAAGGGGAAAGGTGGAGCATGAATCAGGTAACCATGTTAAAAATGTATATTAATAAATGTTAAAAAAAAATTAAAAAAAAAGTTTACCCATCACTGATCTAGGGAAGTGCTAAAGAAGCTTGGCTCTAAACCTGCATCTTTATATAAGTCTAGGCCTAATTTTGAGTCTAAATTTGAGTATGAGTCCTCAATGTAGTGCATATCCAGGTTTCTGTTAAAGGATTTTGCTTTCCCTGCCCTCCAATCTAGGATTCTGGGATCACAAAACCAGGACCACAAACTACATGTTTATGTCCAGGATGCAAAGGCACAGGGACCAAAGATGAAGGTCAAGATGGGAGCCTGAGTGGTTGGGAATCAAAGAAGAACGTTTCTTAGACAATATGAAATATTTGGGAATCTGTCTGCCCAGACAAACACAGGTCTTTCCAGCTCATACAGAATCAAGCAGCTTATTGTTCTTTATAGCACAATAGTAGTCCATCGCCATCCATATGCCACAATTTGTTCAGCCATTCCCCAATTGAGGGACATCCCTCATTTTCCAACTTTTGCCACTATAAAGTACAGCTATGAATATTTTTGTACAAGTATTTTTCCTTATGATCTCTTTGGGATATAAACCTAGTAGTGGTATAGCTGGATTAAAGAGTATGTGTTCTTTTAAAGCCCTCTAAACATAATTTCAAATGGCCTTCCAGAATGGTTGGATCAATTCACAACTCCACCAGCACTGTATTAATGCCCCAATTTTGCCACATCTCCTATTTGACTTAGTTCTTTATATATTTGGGAAATTGGACCCTAGTCAGAGAGTTTTGTTATAAAAAAATTTTCCCAGTTGTTGCTTCCCTTCTAATTTTAGTTGCACTGGGGTTTTTTTGTACAAAAACATTTTAATTTAATATAATAAAAATTCTTCATTTTACATTTTGTAATGAAGAACCCACTGTTTGACAAAAACTGCTGGGAAAATTGGAAAACAGTATGACAAAAATTAGGTTTAGATCAATATCTCATGCCTTATAACAGATAAGTTCAAAATGGGCATATGATTTAAACATAAATAGTGATATTATAAATAAATAAATTAGGTGAATGTAGAATAGTATGACTGTAAGATTTAGGGGGAAGGAAAGAATTTAAGACCAAGCAAGAAATAGAGAACATTACAAGATATAAAATGAATAATTTTGATTATATTAAATCAAAAAGGTTTTATACAAACAAAACCAATGCAACCAAAATTAGAAGGGAAGGAACAAACTGGGGGAAATTTTTATAACAAAATCCTCTGACAAAGGTCTAATTTCTCAAATATACAAAGAACTAAGTTAAATTTATAAGAAATCAAATCATCCCCCAATTGACAAATGGTCAAAGGATATGAAAAGTCAATCTTCAGATGAAGAAATCAAAACTATCAGTAATCACATGAAGAAATGTTCTAAATCCTTCCTGATTAGAGAAAAATACAAATGAAAACAACTCTGTGGTACCACCTCACACCTAGAAGATTGGCCAATATGAAAGTAAAGGAAAATAATGAATGTTGGAGGGAATATGGCAAAATTGGGGCGTTAATACACTGTTGGTAGAGTTGTGAATTGATCCAACCATTCTGGAAGGCAATTTGGAATTATGTTCAGAGGGCTTTAAAAGAACGCATACCCTTTGATTCAACCATACCACTGCTAGGTTTGTACCCCAAAGAGATAATAAGGGAAATACTTGCACAAAAATATTCATAGCCACGCTCTTTGTAGTAGCAAAAACTTGGAAAATGAGGAGATGTCCCTCAATTTGGGAATGGCTGAACAAATTGGAGTATATTATGGTGATGGAATACTATTGTGCTATAAGGAATGATGAACTTCTTGATTTCTATATGAACTGGAAAGACCTACACGAACTGATGCAAAGTGAAGTAAGCAGAACCAGGAGAACATTATACACAGGGACTGAAACATTGTGGGATGATCAAATGTAATGAACTTTGCTACTAAAAGTAATGCAATGATCCAGGACAACTCTGAGGGACTTATGAGAAAGAATACTATCCATATCCAGAGAAAGAACTGTGGAAGTAGAAACACAGAAGGAAAATGTATTAATTATCCTTTGTTTATATGACTATATGATTTGGGGTTTTGGTTTTAAAAGATTACTCTCTTACAAAAAGGAATAATAATATGGAAATAGATTTTGAGTGATAATACAGGTACAGTATAATCCAGTGGAATTGCTTGTCAACTTTGGGAGGTGGAAGGGAAGAGGGGAGGGAGACAACAAGAATCATGTAACCATGAAAAAATTTTTTAAAAAGAAAGAAAGAAAAATTTCTTCCTTGGAAGATTCTGTTGATCCTCCCCCCAAAAATACAAATGGCCTGGGAACTTTTCATCTCCTTCATCAAGCCTGAGAATTTTTCATATCCAACTTAAGGAAGTCTGATAGTGTCAACTCTATCCTGCATTACTTCAAGGATAAAACATAAACATTTCTGTTTGGCATTTAAAGCCCTTCACATTTGCCTTCAGCAGGCTTTATTACACTTCACTCTGCCTCACAAACTCTACTGTTCAACCAAACTGCTCTACATGTTCATCCCTATCATAGGACATTTCATCTCCTGATTCTGCCTTTGAATAAGCTATGCAATAGGGGGAAATCTAGGTGGCTAAGTGGATAGAGTGCCAGGCCTGGAATCAGGAGGACCTGAGTTCAAATCTGTCCTCAGATACTTCCTAGCTGTATGACCCTAGGTAAGTCACTTCACCCCAATTGCCTAGTCCTTACCTCTCTTCTGCCTTGGAACCAATACTCAGTATTGATTCTCAGACAGAAGATAAGAGCTTTTTAAAAGTTAAAAAACAAGCTGTCCAGCAGGCCTGGAACTCAATTCTTCCTCATCTCTGCCTTATAAAGAAAAAGACTAGGAGAGCATAACTTGCTAGTAAGCCAAAATAGTCTGCAGAAACACCCAGTTTGATCTGAGACTCTGAGCATTGGCATCAACACAATTATTATAATAGGAAAAGAGGAACAAATCTGGAGTTTTCATTAAAAACACTTTTAACAAGGGAATGAAGGGTAAAAACCAATCTTAGGAGTGAGTGTTCAAGGAAGATTCCCACCCCCCCCCCCCAGGTAGAACATTTTAGAGGGCTGTATCTGGCCCATGGGCTATAGTTTGCCCATCACTGTCCTAGATGATGTTCTCTGTCTCCACAAGTAATTTATGACTTTTCAGTCCTTGTCCTGAATCAACTGAGGAATGGCGGAAGAAATTGTGCTATATATTGTGGTGGAATGCTATTGTTCTATGAGAAATGAATGAGCAGGATGATTTCAGAAAAAGC
Organism: Gracilinanus agilis; assembly: GCF_016433145.1. Taxonomy (NCBI): domain Eukaryota; kingdom Metazoa; phylum Chordata; class Mammalia; order Didelphimorphia; family Didelphidae; genus Gracilinanus; species Gracilinanus agilis. The sequence goes on from NC_058130.1 coordinate 165,614,485, forward strand.
TGAAAGATCTGTGGGAACTGATGCAGAATGAAATGAGCAGAACTTGGAGAACACTGTACACAGTAACAATGATCAAAGACTTCGCTCCTCTCAGTAATGCAATGATCTGGGACAATTCTGAAGGACTTACAAGAAAGAATGCTTTTCACCTCAAGAGAAAGAACTGTTGGAGACAGATGAAGATCAAAGCATACCATCTTTCACATAAGTTTATTTACAGTCTTATTTTGGGGTTTGGGTTCTATATGAATATTCTCTTACAACAATGATGATATGAAAATATATTTTGCACAATAATACATGTATAAATTGCTTACCAGATCAAATTGCTTGCCACCATTGAGAAGGCAGATGTGAAGGACCAATATGGAAATATATTTTGCATAATAATACATGTATAAATTGCTTACCAGATCAAATTGCTTACCATCATCATGAGGGAAGAGAGGGAGGGAGACAATTTGAATCTTATAATTTCAGAAAATATATGCTGAAAATTGTTTTTACATGAAATTGGGAAAATAAAATATCTTTATATAATAAATAAATAAAATAACTTTTCAATCCTAAGCATTAGGGAAATGGATTGAAGTGTGTCTAAGGTGGGACTATTGACAATTCTAGCATTTGATTAAATCAGAGCATGTGTCTAGCATGTGATTATCCTATTTTGGATGAGTTTGACAGTCTCCCTGAAAAGAGGATCCAGAACCCCCAGGAGGCAGGATATCTCTATTCTCTTGGCTAGTTTGTCCTTGGCCTGTGTCAAACAAATTTCAGAAGGGCAGGGGAAGGGGATTTTGACAGATTGCCACTCATATACATTCTTATATCTAAATGATTCGCATGATTCTCTTCTTCTATGATTATAGCTAAATGATTAGCTTACCATTAATCCTACATTTTAAAGATGACAACTCAGCTATTAAGTCTACTAAAAGCTGGGACCACTTCTTAATACAAAATCAGAGCAATCAATGACAGCTCTTTATCAATATTCAATCACTCATCCTAAATTGAATTTATCAGCCTCTTAGAATTCTTAGCTTCTCCAAGGCTCCCATTCAAATAGCAACTCCTACCGGGAGTTTATCCTAAGCTTCAAAATTCTTCTGCCCTTTCCAAAATTACTTTGTGTTTGTTTTGTAAATACATTCAGTAATACTCAGCTATATATATTGTTCTCCATCCTATTCCCACCTCCACCCACCAACAGAATGAAAGCTCCTTGAGGACAGCACCTGTTTTTTTTGTCTTTACAACTCTAGTGCTGAAGATAGTGCCAGGCACAAATCACTGCTGGTTGAATGAATGAATCTGTAAAATGAAGAGATTGAACAAGATCTCTAAAGTCCCTTCCAGCTAGACAAGTGATGGGCAAATTTTTTAAAGAGGGAGTCAAAGGAAAGGAAATGCTTATCTGTCAGTCTGTTTCTAAGACAACTCTTTCAAAGTTTCATTGTATTGAATCCTACTCATTGTATTTGTCAGATTAGGAATAATGTCCCACCCCCCACCCCCAGGTAGAACATTTTAGAGGGCTGTATCTGGCCCATGGGCTATAGTTTGCCCATCACTGTCCTAGATGATGTTCTCTGTCTCCACAACCTTTCTAGATCCTACCACCTCACAAAAGGTGGTTCCCTCATGCTTCAATTTTTTCCTGGCTTCATGTCTGTAAAGACAAGTCCCAGAGAATTCTTGGAGTAAAAAAGAGGGTCCCCTGAAGTTCTGGAATCCCTTTCCATCCCATTCCATCCCACAGTTATTAAATACTTACAATGTGCAATACACTATAGATGCTGCTATAAATATTAGAATATTTGGGGACTTTCTCCTTATCAATGGTTTCCTTGTGGTTTAAACCTAATAATGGAGTCTGATTCAAAGGGTATGTACATTTTAGTCACATTATTTGCATAATTCAAAATTGCTTTCCAAATTATTGTACCACTTTACAGTAAAACCAATAATGTGTTCATGTGTCTATCTTTTTTCCATAAGCCCTGCAACATTGATGGTTTGCCATTTTTTGTCATTTTTGCCAGTTTGCAGGGCATGAGGTAAAACCTCAGGGTTGTTTTGATTTCTATTTCTTTTATCTGAATCATTCTAGATCTGGAGCATTCTTTCATGTGTCTGTGAATTCTTTGTACTTCTTTGGAGAACTATTTTTTGAATCATTTATCTGTTGGAAAATGGCTATTAGTCATATAAGCATATATGAACATATATGTTTATTGCTTATATATCTTTAGATACCAAACCCTTACCAGAGAAATTTGACACAAATTTGAATCAAAGATTTTTTTCTCCCATTCAATCACTTCCCTTTTTGTACTACATACATTAGCAGAAGCTTTTCCATTCCAAGTAATCAAAGTTGTCTGTTTTATCTTTTGTAATTGCTTTTGACTCTTGTTTGGTTAAGAAGGTATTATGGATGCAAAGGTAGATATAGACCCTCTTCTCAAGGGGTAATTTAATTAATGGGGTAAGGATGTGTGTACCAATAATTATGATACATAGAAGGGAGCTATATAACAGATCTAGGGAAAGAGCTATAAAGATCTGAAGAGGGAGAAATCACTTTTAACTGTTATTATCATGGTGGTTCAGAAAACACAGTACCTATGCCTTGATCATTATGGTCTGAAGTTCCTTGTCTCCAAGGGTATCTACACTAATATGATGAGCTCTCAGAAGAGGACAGCAAGCAGGCTGCCTGTGGAGGGGCCAACTGGCTCAGATCACAAAAACAAAGCATGATAAAACTTCTGTAATGCTCAGGATTGGGAATAAGTCCATGAGTGACTCTTGCACTTCTAGCCTATATGGGATTGGAAGATGAGTAAACATAAGGGAAGGGAAGATAACAGGGAGAGGAGAGGGGAAGGAAAAGGGAGAATGAGACCAGACAAGGGGAAGAAGGTAAAAAGAAAAATAAAAGTGTTTTTTTAATTATTATGTGGGGAGGGGAAAGCTAGATGATTCAATGGAGAGAGAGTCAGAGCTGGGGATGGGAAGTCCTGGGTTCAAATATGATCTCGGATACTTCCTAGCTGTGTGACCCTGGCCAAGTCACTTTACCTCCAGTTGCCTAGCCCTTTCAGCTCTTCTGCCTTGGAATCAATACCTAGTATTGATTGTAAGATGGAAGATAAGGGTTTTGTTTTGATTTGTTTTTTAATTATATGGGGACTCTGACCCTTCCTAGTTGTGTGACCTTGGGTAAGTCATATAACCCCCATTGCCTAGCCTTTACCACTATTCTGCCTTGGAACCAATATACAGTACTGAGGGAAAAGAGCACCAAAGAACAGATAGGGCTGCTTCTGAAAGGGCCTAGGATGATAACAGTGATGGAGAAAAGGTAGAGCTGCTCAATTCTTGTTTTGCATCTGTTTTCTCTGCCAAGCACAGTCTTTGGTCTGGAAAGGAAGGACAAGAATGGTTAATACCTACAATACATAGCTGAGATTCAGAGAGAAAGGAAACATCTATATTTTCCCTTTCTTGACATAAGTGAAGGCCAATTTAAAATAAGCTTCCTTTTCAATTTAGATGACAGTAATAAACAAACCTTTCCTTTTTTCATTTTCTGGTACTCCAGTAATTATGCAAGGCTAGCCAGAAGACAAACACAGTCCACCCTGTCTTGGAACATGAGCCAACTATAGAGCAGATTAAGAAATCTCTGTCCCCTCTCTTAGAAAACAACAAACTGCTCCCAAAACTAGTGGCAGAGCATTTGAGAGTCCAGCATAACCATGTGCCTGCTATGTACCACAAGTGTACAGCAGGCATATGAGAAATGAATGAAAAATCCAAGTGAGAAATGAATTATACTCAGAATCCCACTTGTTCCATACAAACTTCCCTTCTGGGTAGGTCAGTCAATGTTTCCCCATGCCATGACTTGCAACTATGGACAAGATTAAGTGTTTTACTGATTTGTACCCTAAATTGTTTTCCATAACAAAATCCAAGACAAGGAGTGAGATAATAAGAAAGAACCCTGCTACACTTGATAAGCTCAAGTCACCAAGCCCAGATGTACTACATTTCAGGGTACTGAGTCAGGATCCAAAAATATCTTGACAGGCTAGAATGTTGGGCTGGATCTAATAAGATGAAATTTAATCAGGACAAATGCAAAGCCTTACACTTGAGTTTAGAAAAACTGACTTCTCAAAAGGGGAAGGTATAGCTAGAAAGAATTTGGTCTGAAAAAAACTCTGGGGGGTTTAGTGGACAAAAGTGGGTTAAGCTCACTATGAGTCAAGACTCATATTGCAGCCAAGAAAGTTAATTCCATTTTAGTCTGCATTAAGAAGTGTTTTGTGGACTGAGGAGATCATAATTGCTCTGTAATCTACCTTAGTGGCCCCACACTTGGAATATTGTGATAGATTTTGGCCAATGCATTTTTAGGAAGAGGCATTGATAGGCTGGGCAGTATTTAGAGAAGGGCAAGGATGGTAAAAGGCTGAGCACATGCCCTATGAATATTGTGTAAAGAAACTGCTAATGCTTAGACTAGAAAAAACTAATGAGGGCCATGGTAACTGACTTCAAAAATATGAAGTCCCATTGCTTAGAAGAGGGATGAGACTTGCTTTCTTGGACCCTGGGAGCAGAACTAGAACTATTAAGTGCAGGGTGAACAAAAGCAGATTTAGATTTATTTGAGGACATCTTCCTGACAATTAGAGCTTTCCCAAAGTGGAATGGACTACTTATAGAGATAATGGGGTCTTCAAGCAAAGCCTAATGACCACTTTTGAGGATGTGGTAAAAGGGATTCATGTCCAGGACTGGGCTGGACAAGATGGCATCCAAGATTCTATGACTTGGTGTTGCCTAGTTACTTCAAATTTGACAGTCATCTTAGCAACAAAGAGATGACTTGTTTGAATTAAACTGCTATCCCTTCTAATCTCTCATCCTTATGCACCTTGGACCTAACTCTTCCCAGTTCTTGTGCTCCCTGGATCCCCCTTTCTACCCTTAACAAAATGATCTCTAGGTATCTCAGTGGGTAAAGATCCAGGGGGTAGAATCAGGGGACCTGGGTTCAAATCTGACCTCAGACACTTCCTAACTTTGTATCTTGGGCAAGTCACTTAACCTCAATTGCTTAGCTCTCTGCCTTAGAATAGATATTTAGTACTGATTCTATGACAGAAGATAAAGGTTTTAAAAAATGATCTCTTCCCACCTCCTTGTATTCACTGACATCTGGTTCCACCTGGAAGACATTGCATCCTTGCATCCCTGACCATCATTTCCCACAGAAGATACACCTAATGAGAAGTGGCCTGTCATCCTGACTCAAAGGCTGGTCTTACAGACAGGAAGACTTATGTTCAGGTCCTGCCTTTAATACACAAAGGTTGTGGCACCATGAGCAAATAAATCACTTATTCTCTCAGTTCCCTGGGCAATTTCCTAAGATTCTTTATAGAAATGTTGCTTCACAGGGCATTTCCACATTGGGAGTGACCTATGAAATAACAGTTTTTGGACACTCCCTCCAAAAAAAATAAATATGTAGCATTTTAAGGTTTGCAACATGCTTTACATGTGTTGCAATGTAAATAGGAGAACCACTAAAGATTTTTGAGAAAAGGAGTGACATAACCAGCTATTGCATAAGGAAAGGTCTGGCAACGCTATAAGGACTAGATTACTAGAGGTAGGAAAGAGTGAAGGTGAGTAGCAGAAATAGAAAAAGGATGGATACTCCATTTAACTTGGGAAGGTAGATATCATCTACTCTGGTACTGGATAGGTTTCCTTTATACACATTTCTTTCTTTCTTTTTTGAAACACTTTCTGTTTTAGTAACACCTCTAAGACAGAAGAACAAGGGCTAAGCAACTGGGATCAAGATTAAGATTAGATTTGAACCCAGGTCCACTTGACTCCAGGTTTGGGTTTCTTATCTACTGAGCCACCTAGATACCCCAACCCCATATTTCTAATGACCTTAATCTGTTGAATTTGTAACTTCTGTAGCAGGGGTCGGCAATGTATGGCTCTCGAGCCATATCTGGCTCTTTTGAGGGCCAGATATGGCTCTTTCTGCAGGAGCCATAAAGTCAATTTTTTTTCAGGCGCTGTTAACAGGAGCGCGCACTGTGAGCACTGTACGGCTCTCAAGAAATTACGTTTTAAAAAATGTGGCATTTATGGCTCTCACGGCCAAAAAGGTTGCCGACCCCTGTTCTGTAGTGTTTGCTAAACCCAAAGATCCCAGCTTTTGGGATAAGAATTCACTATTTAACAAAAACTGCTGGGAAAATTGGGAAACAGTATGACAGAAAGTAGGTACAGATCAATATCTCACGCCCTGTACAAGATAAGGTCAAAATGGATATAAGATTTAGATATAAAGAGTGATACCATAGCTAAATTAGAGGAACACAAAATAGTTTACCTGGAAGATCTTTGGAGAAGGGAAGAATTTATGACCAAACAAGAGAGAGAATTATAAGATATAAAATGAATAATTTTGATTATATTAAATTTTAAAACTTTTGTACAAACAAAGCTAATGTAACCAAGATTAGAAGAAAAACAACAAACCTGGGTAGAAATATATAACCAATGTCTCTGATAAAGGTCTAGTTTCTCAAATTCATAGAGAACTAAGTCAATTTTATAAGAATACAAGTCATTCCCCAGTTGACAATCAAAGGGTATGACTAAACAATTTTCAGATGAAGAAATCAAAGCCATCAATAATCATATGAAAAAATGTTCTAAATCACTCTTGATTAGAAAAATGCAAATTAAAAGAACCCTGAGGTACCACCTCATACCTGTCAAGTAGTCAATATGGCAGTAAAGGAAAGTGATAAATGTTGGAGGGGATGTGACAAATTTGGGACTCATGCATTGTTGGTGGAGTTGTGAACTGAACCATTCTGAAGGGTGATTTCAAACTATTGACCTAGTGATACCACTACTGGGTCCATATCCCAAAGAGATCATTAAAAAGGGGAAAGGACCTACCTGTACAAAAATATTTAAATCAGCTCTTTCTTTTTAACCCTTACCTTCCTTCTTAGAATCAATACGGTATATTGGTTCCAAGGCAGAAGAGTGATAAGGGTTAGGCAATGGGGGTTAAGTGATTTGTCCAGGGTCACACATCTAGGAGTGTCTGAGGTCAGACCTGAACCTAGGATCTCCCATCTCTAGGTCTGACTCTCAATCCACTGAGCCTCCCAGCTGCCCCCCTAACACAGCTCTTTTTATAGTGGCAAAGAACTGAAAATGTTCATCATTTCAGTTGGAAAATGGGGAATGACTGAACAGATTGGGTACATGTTGGTGGTGAAATACTATTGTGCTATAAGAAATGGTAAGATGATTTCAGAAAAAGCTGGAAAGATCCCAATGAACTGATGAAAATCAAAATAAGCAGAAATGGGAAAACATTGTACACAGTAACCGCAATATTAGATGAGATTATCTGTGAAAACTTGGCTACTCTCAGCAATACAATGACCTGGGACTATCCTGAAAGACTTATGACCAGAAATATTATCCACCTCCAGAGAAAGAACTGTTGGAGTCATCTTTTGCATCTGTGTACTTATGGTTTTATTTTGGGGTTTTAGTTATGTATGAGTTTGTTCTTACAACAGTGACCAATATGGAAGTGTGTTTTGTATAATGATAACAATAAAATTAAAGAAAAAAAAAGAATTTGTATTTTCTCCTTTCCCCTATTCATAGGTAGATAGTAAAGAGGGAAGTTGGTGAAAGAAATAGGTGAATTTCCCAATAATTTATTAGGAGCCAATAAGTTCTCAAGGCATTCTACTGTGCACTATGTTACAGCATCTACTCACAGAGTTATGAGAATCAAATGACAATATTTGTAAAGCTGCTTCAGTTCAATGACCAGGTAAGTTTGGGAAAGAATGAAAGGTCTTAGAGTTGAATATAAAGTTCTCAGGTTTAGTGAGAAGAGCTGGAAGCTCTGAAGCAGATTCAGTTGATGGAGGCCCAAGGCATAGGGCTGTGTCCTTCCTCCTCCCCACTCCTCCTACCCCCAACCAATAAAAGAATTCCCCTTTCATGGAGTATGGGCTTTCTGATGAGGGCAAAGTTGGAAAATGGGGAAGGGTTATTGGAGGATTACAGAGATAGAGAATAGGATAAAAATGAGAGAGCAAGGAAGCTGGTTATCCTCTCCTCTTTACTGAGAATGCCCCTGAGTAAAGAATAGCCAGAGAACATAGATGTCCCAACAGCCCAGAGGCCATTGAGTCATATTAGCCTCTTTAACTGAAGACTCTTAGAAGAGATTAATATTGAAAGGCAAGACATCCGAAGGGACTTCCCAATTGTGAAAAGGCATACAGCATATCTCCATTATGGGAACATCTCCATTCCCAGGAACAAGCTTTTTCTCCTGAGGGAGTTAGAGGAGTAGGAGGAAGATGGGAGGGAGACCTGCCCTAACTGGCTACATACGCCCCCACTCCCTGGGTCTGGGCCAGACCCCCCACAGCCCAGGCTTCCCCAAGTCTGAAGGGGAGGGGCTAGACAACTTGGAGGCAGCTTTGTGGGATGATCTATGAAGTGTCACCACCTTCTTACTCCCTCTCTCTCTCTCTCTCTCTCTCTCTCTCAACCCATGGTCCCTCCAGAGCTCAACTCCGAATAGCAGGATCTCTTGTCAGGATTGACCAAGGACTATTTGGTGGGGAATTGGGAATTAGAGCCTGCTTTTCTGACTCCCAGATTGAGAAAGGGGAGAGGCAGCCCCCTGTTTTGCTAAAACAGCTCTTCTCACACAAACCTTTCACTCCTGATACTGACATAACACATGAGGAATGGGGTAGACACCTTGAAGTCCAGAGCGTTCTTTTGACCTTTTCCCTATAAGACAAAAATGGGAGTGTCTGTGCAAATACAACTTACAACCAGAGCAACCAAGGTTAGAAAGAGGAAAGACTTCCTTGTCAATAAAAAGAGAACAGGATAGCCTTGTGGCATCTCCCTTCCTGGAAGACCTCAAAAGCAAAGGGGAAAGATCTTCATATGGGGCAAGGAGAAAAGAAGAAAGATTCAATTCAGTTTCACTCAAAAAAAAAAAAAAACTCCTTTGGGGGCAGCTGGGTAGCTCAGTGGATTGAGAGTCAGGCCTAGAGATGGGAAGTTCTAGATTCAAATCTGGCCTCTGGCACTTCCTAACTATGTGACCCTGGGCAAGTCACTTAACCCCAATGCCTAGCCCTTACCACTCTACTGCCTTGAAACCAATACACAGTATTGATTGGTTCTGAGATAGAAGGTAAGGGTTTAAAATAAATAAATAAAATGACAGAAGTAATTAGAGTGGTTTAGAAGGAATTCAGAAGAACTTTTCTAAGGGATCATAAGGGGGCACAGTTGGATAGAGGGCTGGGCCTGGAATCAGAAAGACCCAAGTTCAAATCCAGTCCCAGACACTTAATAGCTCGGTGAACCTGGATAAATCCTTAACCCCTGCTTCAGGTTCCTCATCTGCAAAATGAGGCTAACAATAGCACCTACTACTTCCCAGGAATGTGAAGATAAAATATTTGTAAAGCACTTTGCACATCTTAAGGCACTATATACATTCTGAATACTATGATAGAAATGGTTGTAGGAATACATGAGCCTGGGATGTGTGATTTAGAGGAGTCCAGGAATTGCCTAGTTAGGAGACATCTTTCAAAGGTGTTGGGCAAGAAGGGCTCTTCTTACTAAAATTCAGACCATTTATAACTCACATTTCCATTTCTGAGTAACTAACAAGTGGAGATTCCTGGAAATTCCACCACATACCCACTGAGGATCCCACAGTTATCCAGCACTTTCCCTTGTCCACACCCTTCCCCGAAGACACATACTGAAGGTCTAGAACAGGCTGAAACCTGTGGAGGAAAAGTCCCCCTCTGGTTTCTTCCTCTCCTCACACTTCAGCATGACCCTGACAGCTAGCCAAATCGCCTCCTCCAAAGAGGGGCTCAGAAACAGAGACACGATCCCACGGCCAGGATTGGGAGTGGGCAGTCTGGTAGCCCGGTGGGTGTCCCCCGAAGGAATTCCACAGCACAACGAGGGCCAAGAGTTAAACAGTATTGTGTGGGAGGGCCTGGGAATTCTGGAACATGTGGGCAGCTGTGGAGGAGGTCGGGCTTCCCAGCAGGCAATGACAGATGGGAGACTTCCGTCCTTCCCATTAGCTAGAGCCCGATGCAAGAACACATCCCCTCCGCCCCTCGGCCCCAGCCCCTGCCGGTCACCGCTGGTCTCTCAAGGTCTGCCGGCCAGATGACCAGGGGGGTCTGTTTTCGGTCTCACAACCCCCAAGCGCCTCGGCTGGGAGTTTCTAAGGCAGCTTCCCCCAGGGATGGGGGGGTAGGAAGGGAAGGAGGAGCTGCTTGCTGCTCCAGTTGCCATGGGAACGGAGAAGGCAGAGCTTGATTTGCATGTATTTATATCTGCACAATTTCCCGGGCCCAGTCCCATCCCCAGGAATGTAAATGATTAGGTCCCTACTGGTAGAGCTGCTCCTCGGGCTCAGCGCCACCCCCAGGCCCGGACCGAGCCTTCTTTCCCTCTTTAGTCCCAAAGACTAAGTCTGTCGGGCCCAACAGGTTCCCTTGAATTCCATCTTCCTGCCCCAAGGCTTGGGGGAAGAATATCCCCGGAGTGGGCCGCGGATTTCAGCACCACGGAAAGCAATGGGGAAGGTTGGCGGAGAGCCCAGGCCACCCCACACCTCAAGGTGGTCCAGAGTGGGGGAGGGAGGAGGGAGTAAAGGAAGAGAGGCTTGTGGGTGGGACACTGGCAGAAAACAACCTTGAGGAAAGATCAGGAGTGCCGCGGGGCAGGAAAGGAATTTAGTCTTCCCTAGGTTCCCTTTCTGCCAAGGCCCAGATCAAGGTCCCCCTCCTCCAAGAAGCCCTCCAGGACTGCAGCGACCCGCCCCCCCACCCCATCTCAGCTATTTCGGCCCTGGTCACGGGGTACGCTGTCATTCGGACATGCACCATCGTCTCCCAGGGTCGTTACTTTAGACGCCATTCTCACCGCTCCTAGAACCCTTGGCTCCCTCGCCCGGGGCCTCAGAGCACAGGAAGGCCGTCTTTTCAGTCCCCCCACCCCCTCAATCCCACAGGGTTTCCCGAGGACCCGGGAATGGGCGAATGGTAGGTAAGGGCTTAACAGCCGAGTAATTAGGTGGAGGCTGCCCGACACCGAGACAGCGCCGCCACCGTGTGGCCGAATCCGGAAGTGCAGGCCAAGCTTTGGCGGTGGCGGCGGCGGCCGCCCTAAGCCGGGGTCCGCAGTAGGGAGCTGGTCAGAGCTTCTGGCTCGGGGCCAGACGTGGAAATCCCAATCGCCAATCAGAGAAGAGGCTCTGGGCTGGAAGGCCTCCCAGGCCAGGCTGTCCAAGCCTCTTCGTTTTACAAACGAGGCCCAGGAGAGCTAAAGGAGACACCCAAGGTCATACAGGTAATAAGCATGGGAAGTAGGACTCGCCTCGGCCCTCGGAAGGATGCTTTTTACACTCTACCCTCCTGCCCACTGCCCCACTTTGGGAAGAGCCTCCACCTCGGACCCTTGCCAAGAAGCCGGGTCCCAGCTTCCTTCTTTCAATCTGCTGCCTACCTGTTAGAGTTCAAACCCCAATGCAGCATTCGAAGTCCTCCGCCATCTAGGCCCCACCCACATTTTTTTCCTCATTTCCCAGCTACTCTTTGCTCCAGACGTACCCTTTTCTAAGCTGGACAGCCCCAGCCCAGTACTAGACCCTACGCCCCCACTTTTTAAAAAATCCCTTGCCTTTCATCTTAGAATCAATACTTTGTGTCGGTTCTGAGGCCAAAGGGAGGTAAGGGCTAAGGATGGGGGTTAAGGGACTTACCCAGGGCCGCACATCTAGGAAGTGTCTGGGTTCACATTTGAACCCAGGATTTCCCACCTCTATCCATGGAGCCACTGCCTGCCTTCTGGTTCCATTTATTTTTTTTTTTTAACCCTTGTACTTTGGTGTATTGTCTCATAGGTGGAAGATTGGTAAGGGTAGGCAATGGGGGTCAAGTGACTTGCCCAGGGTCACACAGCTGGGAAGTGGCTGAGGCCGGGTTTGAACCTAGGACCTCCTGTCTCTAGGCCTGACTCTCACTCCACTGAGCTACCCAGCTGCCCCTGGTTCCATTTATTTTTATCTGTGCATCTCTGACTCACCTAAAATGCCTCCTGAAGCTCTCCTACCCAGTCTCCAAGGTTCAACTCAAGCCTTGCTTCCTCCGTCAAGTCCTAACCACCTGGCCACTATTCAGAGTTCTAGCCCAGCTAACTCTCATCACACCATTCCAAAGGGGTTCCTGTGTGACTTTTGTCTCCTTAAGGGGTAAGAAATAAAGGCAGCACCTTGTGGTATACCCACAGACACAGACACACACAGAGCTGGGCACAGAGAAGGGCTTCATAAATGGAGTAAGTAGAACTTTTATTCCCAATTCTTCACTTGCTTTCCTGGAGAAAACAACCTTCTATTCCCAGTCTAAGGGATCTAATAGCTGCAAGCAGTTGATAAAAGATAAAACCAGTGGTAATACTTTTCAGGGAGGGGAAGGGGGAGAGGGAGAAAAGGCTGAGAACTTCTTTGATCAAGCAAACACAAAGAGCCTCAGAGCAGTCACCAACATGTCTATTCCTGAGTCCTGTGTTCATTTCCATCTGTGACTTGAGAGGGAATAGCCATGTGACAGATCAGAGCCACTGGACCAAAAAAAAAGCATCGATGGGGACTTCAATATTGTCCAACCTTCCTGGGGAGCACCTTGGAATCTGCTCCTGACCCTTTCCACTCAGGGGTCAGGGTCTCCTGGGGGTCTCTCCTCGGCCCCCACCTCCACTTCCTTGCCAATGCCCTGAGGCCCGGGGGCCTCGCCTCTTGGGCTGAGGGGTATGTGGAGGGGTTCGGGGCAAAGGCTGTCCCAGACCAGGAGGTGCACCTGGAGGCTGGTAGCCACCCTCATTGGGGTCCAGAGGGTCCTTGCTGAGCAGAAGCCACACAGCTGGCACATGTCGTCGTACAGTAAGTGGGTCCAGACCGGCCTCAGGCACTACAGGGACCCAGGCATCCTCTGTCTGCTGGAAGTGCAGTTTGGTGAGCTGGTGCAGGCCAGGCAGCCGGCGCTTCAGAATCTCTGCACAGGTCACAGCTTTGCCTGTGGCACGTCCTGCACCAGTGAACACTATTCGCCGGGTGGATTCACTTTCCAGCCGCCCCAATGCAAAGCCCAGGAGGTTTCGGATCTTGCTGCCATCCCGGACCCGCATTTCTAAGGTGTCTGGAGGCAGTCCTGGCACTGGAGGGGCCAGTGGTTTCTCTACAGAACTCGCCTTCTGGTAATTCTCCATAACTGGTCCAGGAATCTTCACTGTGCCTAAAGAGGAAGAAGTGAGTTCATAGGACCCAACAGCCAAACCCAAAGCACTCCTGTATCACAAGAGGCAGAGTACCCTCAGATTAGGAGCCTTCAAGAACTGGGTATCCTTGAAGAAAGGGACAATGTCTCCCCCAATTCTGATATCTTCCTAAAGGAAAAGTCAACTGACTTTAAGACAAAGCTCTTAAGATCTTAAGATGAAGGGCTGGGGGCAGTTAGGTGGCTCAATGGATTAAGAGCCAGGCCCATAGATCTTGGGTTCAAATATACCCTCAGACATTTTCTAGCTGTGTGACCCTGGGCAACTCACTTAACCCCCACTGCCGAACTCTTACCATTCTTCTGCTTTGGAACCAATACACAGTACTAAATAAGGGCTTAAAAAAAATCAAAATAAAAAATTTTTAAATGAAGGGCTCACAAAGAGTGACATTGCCTTCTCTATAGCTTGAAATGGATGATTCCCCCAGTGCCTAAAGAATTACAAGCAGGAGTCCTTAAAACTCACTGTAGAGGCATCATGGTTCAAAAGAATATTGGACTTGGGAGTCGTGGAGTCTAGGATTCAAATCCTGGCTAACTAATTGTATGTAACTCAACATGTCTGGGTCTTAGTTTCCTCATCTGTAAAATGATAATAATAGCATCTATCTCAGAAGACAATTGTAAGGATCAACTAGGATAATATGTGTAAAACACTTTGCAAACCTTACAACATTATATAAATTCTAGCTATTATTAAACAAAACCAGAGAAAAATACTTTATTTTTTAAAAAACCTTACTTTCTGTCTTACAACTGATACTAAGTATTGGTTCCAAGGCAGAAAAGTAGTAAGGACTAGGCAATTGGGGCTAAGTGACTTGCCCAAGGTCACAGAGCTAGTAAGTGTCTAAAGCTAGGTCCTCTTGACTCCAGGCCTCGATCTCCATCCACTATGCCACTTAGCTGTCCCTCCCCAACATAATTTTATGAGGAAGCCACTAGGTATGTGACCATGAATCTGCCTTAGCCTCAGTTTCCTCATCTGTAAAATTAGGATAACACAACCAATCTCACAGGGCTGAAGTAAGCATAGTACTTTTTGGAAACTTGAAAGCCAATTGGCTACTGACCCAGCTTACCTCCACATGGCACCTTTCCCTTTGTGAAGATCTCAGGAAAGATGGAAGTATAATATTGAACACAATGTCAATTTTCTTTTTAACATGTGAGTTGGTTTTGTGAGCCTTCCTTCCTTTTTTTATTTTTTTGTTGTAAAAGGTTGCTTTCTTTGAGAGGGAATACTGGGAATGTTGGTGATATAAAAACAAAATAAGAAAGGTGGACTATTACCAAAACAATCATTTCTAAATTAACAAAGTGCCTTTGCTTCTGTAAAAGCTACTAAAATACTTATGTATATTTTGACAACCCTTTCCCTTTTTTAAGCCCTTACTTTCTGACTTAGTAACACTCTAGGGTAGTGATGGGCAAACTATGGCCAGATTCAGCCCTTCTTCTTCATAATCTTTCAGTCATTAATAGGGCTTAGTATCACAAAAAACAAGAAGTTCATAAAATGTATCATCGTTATTTTTTAATAAATTATATTGGCCTGCCTAAAGTTTTTTTCCTTTCCTTGGCCCCGCTCTTTAAAAAGTTTGCCCATCACTGCTCTAGGGTATGGGGTAAGGGAGGCGCACAAATGTTACATAGCTAGGAAGTCTCTGAGACCACATTTGAATCCAGGTCCTCCTGACCCCAGGTGTGGCACTCTATCTAATGAACCACTTAGCTTGCCTCAATTTCCCTCCCTTTTCAATTTATTTTCTGCCCCTACCTATAAAAAAAAAAGATAGTTTCCCATTGATCAGAATGTCTATCTCTCTACATAATTGACTATTAAAGCCGTCATTCCCAAGCCTACTTTCTAGCCTCATTCGACCTCCTCAAGTCCAACACAAAATGGATCTGGATTCAGAAGGCCTAGGTTAGAAACAGAGCCATGTCACCTGTCATCGTGGTGACCCTAGGAAAGTCACTTAACCTCTTTATATATCCTTAGTTTCTTCATCTGTAAAATGAGGGAAGGAAATGAAGCACTTATTAAACATCCTACTATGTGCCAGGAGCTTTATAAATTACTTTATTTGATTTCATCTTCAGAACAACCCCATAAAGTGAGTGCTATTATTATCCCCATTTTACAGATGAGAAAAAAAAGGCAAAGGAGAAATGACCTGCTCAGAGTCATAGTCATGTAAGTGCCTCAGGCCAAGATTTGAGCTCAGGACTTCCTGACTCATGAGGCACCACCATGCTAGACAATGAAGCTGTGGCTGGGGTCCTTTCCAGCTCTCTAAACCTATGATCCCAGATTCCCAGCAAGTTCTGTACCTCCCTCGCTCTCAGCCAAGCCTTTGCGGACGCCGTTTCCCCCTTACTGCTGGTGCCGACCTCCAAACCTTATCCTTTCACTCGTTCTCTGCTCACTTCCTAAGTCTTTCCCATCGGTCAAGGCCGGTCTCAAGTGCCACTTCGCGTTGAGAGCCTTCAACAACGAAACCCGTAGTCAGGATCTCCTGCCTGACTGGCTGTCGACGCCTCCACGTGTCTGAAGAGACGGAGACGGCCGGGGTGGGGGCAGGGAGGCATGACTTCACGACCCCTGCTCCTACCCCGTACCTATCTGCGGATTAGCCGCGCTCTTCCCTTCTCCAGCGCCGCTACCCATTAACAGTACGAGGGGTGCTGCCAGCTCTTTCAACCTATCCCCCTGGGATTTCGAAACGACCTTTCTCCCCGCCCACCCCGGGGATCTCTAAGAGTCTCCGAGTCTGAGGCCACTTTCACCGGCCTGGAATGTTTAAGCGCTTCTGGCCAGGTGCCGTTCCTGGCCACATTCTCCAAGAATTCATGGGAGCCTCCCGCTGAAGGGAAGGGGGCTCTAAAAGTGCCCGCCCTCTCCGGTACCCCCCACCCCTAGTCCAACCCTCACCTCCGCCTCCTCCCGCCGCCAGGGACCTCTCACGATGGGGAATCAAGATGGCTGAGTGACGAGGCAGGCGCGCGCACGGCAGAGCGGCGGCGCTGTCGCGGAGCCACGCCCACCAGCGGGAAGCCACGTCGGGAAAGGCCGGGAGCGGCAACGGTGATGAGGTGGAAGATAATTTCATCTTCTCCGACTCCACTCTAGGTATCCTCCCTGCATTGAGAAGAGCAAACTGAGGTCCCAGCGTGGGCGTGGCGTGGACCCAAGGGAGGAGCTCGGAGGCGGGAGGGGGTCCTAGCCCGTTCTGCCCTCCCTCCCCCGCCTCTCCGGCCGGCGTTCTCCCTTTCGGCGTCAGCAGCGGAATTCCTCCCCGAAGGCACCAGGTGGCGACAAAGTACCAGCCATCGAACTGGGGGCGTCGCAACTCCTGCAGCCAGCCATTCAGCACCCCAGAACTGAACCTGACCCCGGACACATTGCCTCAGAGACCACCTGAGGATGGCACTATAGGCTTTTTGTTTGTTTGTTCGTGGGGCTAGTTAATGCCATCAGTGCTGAGCACACAATAAGCACTTAGTAAATGGTTATTGAATTGCATTAAATCCGGGAGGGTGGTGAACTCCCGGAGAAGGGAACCCACCCTAGTTCAGCCCCTTTCTATACTTTATAGAGCTCGGAGAAATTGTGACTCGGCCAGAAAGAGGAAGTCTTGGTTCTTCCCCCTCTCTAGGGCTAGCTCTATACTCTTTTTTTTTTTTTTTTTTTAACCCTTACTTTTTACTTTGGAGCGTGGTAAGGGCTAGACAATGAGGGTTAAGTGACTTGCCCAGGTTCACACAGCTAGGAAGTGTCTGAGGCCACATTTGAACCCAGGACCTAGGCCTGGCTGTCAATCCACTGAGCTACCTAGCTGCCTCCTAGCTCTATACCACTGATGGCAAACTGAGTGCTGGGACTCCCCCATCTCCCCTTTTCACCCCACACAGGGGAAGGAGGAAGTGCTCCCATTGGGCTGCTCTGGCAGAGAGGCAGGTAATGGGGAGGAGATTAGCTCCCCACCACCACCACCTCCAGTCCCTCCTCCTTTCTAGTAATGAACTGGGGGGGGGGAGGCCCAAGTGCACACAAAGAGTGCTCTGTGTACCATCTTTGGCACTCCATAGGTTTGTCATGGATCCCTTTAGCAGGCTGAACAACTTGGACAAGGACATGGACAAAAGCCATGGACACTTCAGAAAAATGTTATTTTAAATGCATAAAATGAAAAACAGGATTACAAAGGAAAACCATCCAGTTATCAAAATAGTAAGAAAAAAGTCAAAGAATACTCTGTATCTACACCACAATTATGTCCACTTTACAGATAAGGGAACTGAAGGTTAGAGAAGGGAAGTCCCTAGCTCAGGGTGTCACAGCTAGTGTTTGGAGCTGGGATTAGTTGCATGCTGGGAGTTAAGATGTCAGAGTAAAGGATGCTGTGCTCCCCCATCCTTCCAAGGAATAAAAAAGAAAATAAATGGCTTCAAAACAAAGGAAAGCTAGAGGAGAACCTCACTGGAGTAAGGAGAGAGAGTAGCCCAGGCAGCACAGCATTTTCCAGAACCAAGCAGATCTTGGAGCAGCCCACAACTCTGCCATGAGGTAAAGAAGCTGCAAAACAGGAAGAATTCAGCAGGAGCCACCCAACACAGGTAGAGAAGGGAGGAAAGCTACAAACTCTCAGGCAGTAAGCCTTGGGACTGCAAGGAAGCACAGAGGGAGAACTGGAACTGCTGTGAAGGAACCTACAAGTGCCCATTTGTCTGAGGCCAAAGAACCTAAAGCAGGAAACCTGCCCAGCCTAGGCCACTTGGCAAGGGCAGGGAAACAGCAGAGTTCCAAAAGGACTCTGGAAAGGACCAGGGGAACTGGTAGCACAGGGTTTGGTTTTATTGTTGTTGTTGTTGTTGTTGTTGTTGTTGTTTTTACAGATATTCCTTTTTAATGTATTTGAAGCTCAGGGGGCTACAGATTAATAAATAGGGGTGGTAATGAGAGGCTGTGGGATGATGGGTGGGCCATTCCAATTAGATACTACCCGATTCCTGAGGGTATAGCTTGGTAACTGGGTGAGAATGAAAGCAGGTCCTTGCAACTAAGGTGTAGCCACAATGGTACAAATTCAAACTGCTGCCTATGAAATGTGGTCTCTCTCTCTCTCTCTTCCTCCAAGTTCATTGCTACATCCCAGGGCCCTGGGGTGTAACTCCTCCCTACCCCACCCTACACACCTTTCCCAGATCCCAAGACTGCAGGCTAATTAGGGATACAAGGTCCATTAATCATGTGGGCCATCCTGAATGTAGCAGGAAGAAGTAGCTGCAAACCTCCTTAGAGTAAGCCAGCAGAGCCACCTCCTTAACAGACATACATTAAGGAACAAGGGCAGCCTGTCCTACTCCAAGCATCAGAGAAGATTACTCTGCAAGCTTGGAGCAGTATATTTTTCTACCGAAGGCAAAAAGAAGAACTTCAACAGTTAGATAAGGTAATGGAAAAATAAACAACTAGAAAAGTGAGCAAAAGGACAAAAAAAAAAAAAAAACAACTTCTGACTGTAGACACTTTAGTGTCAGAGAAGACCAAAATAAGAACTCAGGAGGGGATAACAATGTCAAAAAAGGAAACGAAGCTTCAAAAGAAAGAATGAAAGGATGTCAAGCCTCAATAGAGCTGGGATTGATTGGATATGGGAAGTTAGGGAAGAAGAGTCTAGGATAACTCTGAGGTGAACCTGGTGACTAGAAGGATACTAATCTCCCTCTCACCCCTATCACTTTGTACCACAGTACCCAGTACTCCCCACACCACCACCATTGCCATCCCCACCAATCCCAGATTCTTTGTACCACACCCAGTTGTCTTTGAAGTGATGACACCTTGAAAACAATGTCCAACCTAGGAGGCTCTACCCAAAGTAAGACACCCTGAGAATGGAGGATGGATCCTTCAGTGATTCTCAAACCCACCTTATGGGCTACTTTAGCTATTATACCTAGATAAGCCCAACCTGGGTAGTGGAAGGGAGCAGTACCCAACCTTAGGCTACTGTAAAGGGCTTTTTTCTCTCCTAGAACATTCACACATCAAAGATTTATAGCTAAAGAGATGTTGGAATTCAATGAATTCAACCCTCGAACTTTACTGAAGAGGAAACTGAGGACCAGAGAATTTAATTTGCTCAAGGTTACACAGATAACAAATGATAGTCATGATTTATACCTAGGTTCTCTGACTCTCAAATCCAGGGTTCTTTCTAGTGTCCCAATTCAGCCAGTTTAAAACTACTCACTCCATACCCATCAAACTGTAAAAGAATAAAAGGATAAAATTCAAGGTTGGTGGGTCAGAGGGGAAGCACCCTTATATCCTTTGGATACTAAAATATCCTCAGTCCCTTCCCCTTGCCTCTCTGAGACTGTAATCAAATGACTGTTACCACCTGTCTCTGGGAGAGGTGTTTTATTATACTATTATCCTCACTATGTTTTGGATTTCCAAGCCAAACTCCCTTTCCTATCTACCACTCTTTCCCATTAGAATATAAACTTCTTAAGGGCAAGGGCCATCTCACATTTATATTTGTGTCTCAGCACTGATCACAGTGCTCTGCATGTAGGAAGCACCAAAATGTTTTTCATTCTTTCTTGGAACATAGTGATTTGTCCATAGCATTTAAATGCTTTTCATTCATTCATGGAACACAGGACTTGGCACATAGCACTTAATAAATGCTTTTCATTCATTCTTGGAACACAGGAGTTGACACATAGCACTTAAATGCTTTTCATTCATTCATTTACTCATTCTTGGAACATAGCGTTTAGCACGTTTTGTTGTTTAGTCATTCTGTCATGTCCAGCTCTTTGCTGCCCCATGGACCACAGCACACCAATACCTTCTGGCATGTTTTCTTGGCAAAAATACCAGAATGGTTTGCCATTTCTTTCTCCAGTGGATTAAGGCAAACAAAAGTTAAGTGACTTGCCCAGTGTCACACAACTAGTATCTGAGGTCAAATTTGAACTCAGGTCTTCCTGGCTTCAGGCCTGGCATTCTATCCACTAAGCCATCTAGTGGCACTACTATTTTTAACACATAGTAGTACTTAATCAGAGGCAACTTGGTGGTTCAGTGGTTTGTGTTCCTGACCTGAGGTCAAGAAAACTCATCTTCCTGAGTCCAAATCAGGCCTCAGACACTTAATAAGCTGTGTGACCCTGGGCAAGTCACTTAACCTTGTTTGCCTCAGTTTCCTCATCTACAAAATGAGCTGCAAAAGGAAATGGCAAACCACTCAGCTATCTTTGCCAAGAAAACCCCACCAAAGTATTTGACACCTCTCAAAAACAAAAGTACTAAATAAATGCTTTTCATTCATTTAGTCATTCTTGAAAATATGAGCTGATCCCATGGATTCAAGCATTATTTCTCTAGGGGAGAAAATCTACAAATCCACTCCCAAATCTATAAATCCAGTCCTTATCTCTTTTTTTTGTATCACCAACTCCCAGCTGGATATTGACATCTGAATGTTCCATAGATCCCTAAAATTCAACATGACAATGGAATCAGCCTCCCCTGGCCCAAGCCCATCCTCTTCCAGACTTTCCTTTTGTCATTAATGGCACCAGCATCCTTCTGGTAACCCAGGTTTGCATCCATCAATCATCTTCCCTTCCTTCCCTTATACTCAATCAGTGGTCACCTCCACAACATCTCTCACATCCATTCTCTTCTCTCCATTCAAATAACCATCACTTAAGTTTAAGTTGTTGTCACTTCTCTATTGTTCAGTCACATTGTAACCCTATTTGGAGTTTTCTTGGCCAAGATACTGGAGTGGCTTACAGATGAGGAAACTGGGGCAAGTGACTTGCCCAGGATCACACAACCATTAAGTATCTAAGGTCAGACTTGAACTTGTCTTCCTGACTCTAGGCCCAGCGTTTCATCCACTGTGCCACCTAGCTGCCTCAGTTTCCAGTATCTCTCATCTCCAATCCATCTTCCTCACTGTCACCAACTTGTTTTCCCTGAAGCACAAGGCTGGTCACTTCATTGCCTTGCTCAAGAAGCTTCAATGGCTCTCTACTGTCTCTAAGATAATGAAAAGTTGGAACCCTGTGAAAATAAAGACACAAGGAAGTTAAGGAATTCGAGGATGGCAGAGCTACTTGGTTTGGGCTTTAAAGGTGTCCTTCATCTCTGCTCCTTAGTATTCCTAGATTCTTTCAAGGTTCAAGTGCCACCACCACCTTCCCAGAGCCTTTCCCCTTTCCACCAGTGCTAAATGTTCTGTCCCTTAAACTAGTGTGAGTGCAATAATCTGTGAATATGCTGTGTGCTGCCCTGCCCCCCACATCTCCCCAAAAGGATTTACTTTCCTTGACAGTTCCAGTTTTATTTTTGTCTTTGTGTTGCCAGGATGTCCCACTGTGCATAGTAGGTGCTTAGTAAACAATACTAAATTGAAATTATGGTGTTATTCCATGTTTTCATTGTTTTTGTTGGGATTGCTATTGTTTTGCTATTGCTACTGTAAAATAAAATTAATAGTAGTGTATATTTCCACTCTAGTACCAGCTTGTCTAGTCCTGTTGTACTAAGATCACTCTTCCCCTATCTGGAGGAAGGAAGTTTTTCCATTAATTCTAGTAGCCTCTTGGCTTGCCTTTATCTGGCTTTACTACCATCCTATTCATGCTAGGTACATAGAAGTAGGATAGTGAATAGAGTGCCAGGGCTAGAGTCAAGAAAACAAATCCAACCTCAGATATGTTTGACATTGGACAAGTCACTTAACCCTGTTTGCCTCCGTTTTCTCATCTATAAAATGAGCTGGAGAAGGAAATGGCTAATCACTTCAGTATCTATGCCAAGAAAAACCCCAAAATGGGTCTCAAAGAGTTGGATACAACTGAAATGACTGAACAACAAAAAATAGTATTATTAGTAAACTCAGTTTAATAGTCTTTTGTCATTCCTTACTGCTCCCCCCCACCCCTTAATTTAGAGCTGAATTATCCTTCCTTCCAGACAAGGCAGGCTTTATCTCCCAGCACTTAAGAGTGGGAGCTTCCCGAGGGTGAGGAGCAGATCAGTCACTCTACAGTGACCTGGACAGAGGTGGTAGACAGTAGCTTTATTCCAAAATGAAAGGTAAGGGTTAAAAAAAAAAAAGGTTTTTGAAGTAATATAATCCTTGCCCTTAGGGAGCTTATTTTTAGAAAAGACAATTGCACCAATGAGCACAATGCAATGTCTTATAAGAGAGGAGACCATCAGGAGTGGAAGGAGAAACTTTTTTTTTTTTAAACCCTTAACTTCTGTGTATTTGCTCCTAGGTGGAAGATTGGTAAGGGTAGGCAATGGGGGTCAAGTGACTTGCCCAGGGTCACACAGCTGGGAAGTGTCTGAGGCCCAATTTGAACCTAGGACCTCCCGTCTCTAGGCCTGGCTCTCAATCCACTGAGCTACCCAGCTGCCCCTGAGAAACTATTTCTTGAGTGATGGGTGAGGTCTCGAAGAGTAGCTAGTACTGGAAGGATGGAGACAGATGAGGAAAGAGGACACGTTAGAACATAGAAAATGAAGTAAGAGAAAGAACCGAGGGAGAAACCATGAAATATGTTCAGGGAACAGTTAGCGATCAAGCTTCGCCAGCACAGAGAACACGGAGGTGGACAGTGAGAGATGAAGCTGGCCCGGCGGCTTGGAGCCATCGTTCAGAGAGCCTCAAACACTGGGCCAACGGTTCTGAAAAGCCTCATGCGCACAGTGGGGTGATACTAAAGGTTCCAGATTGGAGAGGTGGCTTGATTTTTCAGGCCAACCTCGCTGGAGAGGACAAGGCTGGTGAATTTTTCACCCTCCTTATCGCCAAAGCACGAATGTGAGATCGGTGTATTCAGACGCAGGACTGCCCTATGATTTCATTAGTGGGTCATGGTCTGGCCAAAATTCAAATAAATGAAAATGAATTTTGGTTTGAGATTCCAAGGCCCTACTGGGAGCTCCTCCTTGGGCATCGCACACCCTCACGCTGGCAGCTGATCTCCAATGCAATTCCAGTCTCTAGCCAGACTGAGCTCCCAGGCAGTCCATGTTCCTTGGATGCCTCCCCCAGGCCCCAGCCCCTCGCTAGGCACCCAGCGTGAAGCCACAGAGGAGCCATCGCTTTTTGTGTGGATTGTTGGAGTCGTTTTGTTTCTTAGTCACCGTGTCAATAAAGTCACATTGTCAATAAGTCCCGACATCGATAAAGGCGTGTTGTCTGACTGGGGCACCAGGGAATGCAGCACATCACCGCCAGGGCTCTCTCCCCTCTTGTTCATTTGCCTTTGTCCTTTTTATTCCACCAGCACGCCGGTGAATGGCCTGGGGCGTCCCCAAGCTGAGAACCCCATTTCCTCTCCCATTCACAGCCATCCAGGAGACCCTGTTAGATTCACGAGGTGCCACCTCTCCCCCATTCCTGGCCTTTGGAGAGCCTGAACAGATTAGATGTCCCTTTGTCCCCTCACAATCTCCAAATGTAGGCCCCCAAGAAAGTAGGGGATACTGGGTCTCTTGCCTTCCTCTGACCTCTCACAATACCAGGGTGCCTCAGACTTTCAAGCCCTTGTCAAAGGATGGTACAGAGCAAGAAAAGGGAGTTAGAAGACCTGAGGTCCAGGCATTTCTGACACAACTCCATGTGACCTTGGACAAGTCAATTCTCTTCTAGGATATTCAATTTCCTCATCTGTAAAATGGGCAAATGAAGAATACAAATAATAATAATAATAATAATAATGGCCCTTATGTAGAACTCTTATGATTTACAAAGCTTTTTACATACATTTTTTTCACCCGATTCTCATAACAACCCTGTGAATGGAATGCTGGTTGTGAGGATCAAAGGAGAAGTGTGTAGGCCAGGCCCAGCTGGAGCTAGAGGATGACCAGTATGTACTGGTTCTGCCCATGTTTGCTTCCCCTTATAGGAAAGTGACCAGATCTCAAGGAATACACCCAGGGCTGCTGACTGAAACACTAACAAGGCCAGCTTTAAATTGTACAATGAATAAGAGTCAGAAAGACCAGAGTGTTCAAATCCATATTCAGACATTTGCTAGCAGCGTGACCCTTGACAAGTCACTGCACCTTCTGTCTGCTTTCCTTTCCTGATCTAAAACGGGGATAACACTAGCACTTACCTGCCAGGGTAGCTGTAAGGATCCAGTGAGATCACTGCAGCTAAGTGCTGAGCACAGTTCTCTGGCATGGAGCAGCAGCTTTAGAAATACTAGCTGCTGTTGTTGTTAGACTGGGTAATGGTAGTGGAGCCAACATGCTTCTCAGTTCAATTATTCCTCTCCTAAATAAATATCAATCGGCTGCTTTTCTGACATTCAGGTCAAAGGGCAAAAAAACAAATAATGGGTCCTCCCAGGAGGATTTCCAGCTAGGGGCATCTCCACATGAAATCTTCCAGGCTCCTCCTCCATCTCAGCCTGCAGTGTTGAGAGGACTCGTCCGCCAAGTGCACCCACCTGGGTCTCAGTTGCCCCCTACTCACACCAGAGCAATCCGGCCACCTCCCGGTTCCTAACCTTCGGAGAACTCCAAGCCCACCTGTCTATTCCCATGACTATTCCCCTATTGCAGGGCCTCATTACCATCTGCTTGGACTCAAGCAATGTTGGTGAACCTTTTCGAGATCATGTGCCCAAACTGCCCCTTCAAGCTGCCAGTGAGCCCCCAGCATCACCCCAGACAGCAGAGGGCAGGTGGAGCATGTGAAAAATGTCCCTGGGCGCTGTGGAGAGGGGGAATGGAGCAGCTTCCCAGTGCTGCCCCAGCACCTGCACCCCGGCTTCGCCAACCCAGGACTAAGGAAATATGGGGCAGTTAGGTAGGACAGTGGATTGAGAGCCAGGTCTGGAGTTGGGAGGTCCTGGGCTTAAATCTGGACTTAGATACTTGCTAGCTGTGTGACCCTGAGCAAGTCACCTAACCCTTTTACCTGGCCCTTGCTGTTCTTTTCTTTGAACTGATACTAAGACAAAAGGTGCAATTAAAAAAAAAAGACAATAATCTAAGAGTCTTTTATAGTATCAACTCTGTCCTAATTCTAATCCATCTTTTGTATCATTGCCAGAAAATTTTATATAGAAATTATTCCTCTCCTCGTCTACCAAGTACATTTTGAATGTCATACATTCAAGGCCTTTATCTTATTGCCCTCTCCTCTTTGACTCTGATCCAGACCACCCCATCTCTGCCCACCTTCCCACTTAACAGATCAGACTCTTGTATTGTCATAAAATTCTAGATTTATAAAATTTTTTCTTGTTTGAGAGTAATTTTAGGGTAAGAAATTTGCTACCTCCCCAAATCAAGAAAGTGAACTGTTTGGAGAAGGCGCCATGAAGATGCCTGCAGAAACCACACCCTACACCAAAAGATCCAGAATGAACTTTGGGATGTAGTGAAATTTAACTGTGGGGGCTTGAATGCATTTATTTTTAATATATACTCTTATGCCAAAGAGGACTGCCCCCTTAATTGGCTTTTTGTCAGTGTATCTAGCATTAGTTTTGTTCTCTTTCTCTTTTATTTCTCTCTTATCCCCAAATTATTGTAATTTCCCCTTAGAAAGTACAATACTGTATGTACCTCTAGTTAAAGATCTTTAGAGATATAAGTTGGCTATGTGTACTGATTCATTGGGGAAAC
The DNA here is from genome assembly GCF_016433145.1 of Gracilinanus agilis. Classification (NCBI taxonomy): domain Eukaryota; kingdom Metazoa; phylum Chordata; class Mammalia; order Didelphimorphia; family Didelphidae; genus Gracilinanus; species Gracilinanus agilis. Next base: position 165,640,678 of record NC_058130.1, read on the forward strand.
TAGGCATGGAAATCTGGGAGATTTCTACATTCTCATTTTCCAATGGAATCACAGAGGGAATTGTGTAATTAGGATTTGCTCCCCAGGACTCTAAATCCCAACTTCCCATGTTCCTTCTTACATTATGTGCTAAGGCAGGGAGGATAGAAGTTCTGTGTTGTTCCGCCCTCTCCATCTCTTTTTCCCTGATTGCAGCTGGGAAAGCTGGCTTTTATTCAGGCTTTTACTTTTGTCCTTTTATTTCTAATATTTCAAGTGATTATTAATTTTATAAAATATAATACTTGGAGTTATTGGATATTAATTTAATTTTACACTCTCCAGGCTGCCTCAGCACCTTTAACTCATGCTGTTCCCTGTGTCTGAAATACAATACCACCATTTATATATCTTTTGAATTCTTACCCATCCCTTACAGCCCTACTCAAATACTCTTCATCTTTTCCTTATCCTATGGTCAGTAATCCCTTAGACTTCCCATAGATATTTGCTTTGTGCCTCTCAAAAACCCTCATGCAACGGAATACTGATTGTCTGTAGATGTAGCACACAATAGATGCTTAATAAATAATTTTAGTTGATTTTTTTTATTTTTTAAGAATTTAAGTTTATTTAATTTGATTGTTTTTTATTTTATTTTTTAAGAATTTAAGTTTATTTAATTTAGAATATTTTTCCATGGTTACATGAATCATATTCTTTCCCTCACCTCCTCCACCCCACCTCCCGTAGCCAACAAGCAATTCCACTGGGTTTTACATGTGTCATTGATCAAGAACTATTTCCATATTATTAATATTTGCACTAGGGTGATTGCTTAGAGTTGTAGTTGATTGTTGAAGCATTTCAAGAGATAGCTCTGAATTGGTAGACCTGAGCACAAACTCCATCTATCTCTCTTCCAATCCTATTTCCATCCCTGACCCCCTTCCCCCAACATTAGTCATTCACAGTTGTTTTTTTTAATGTGTCATTTCTTTATTATTACAGTAATAAGGACAACAGAGTTCCATTTTCCTCGTGTGGTATTGGTTATGCGAGAGTGGGGAGTTAACAGAAGGATCATGATATAGCCGGGAATAAAAAGGATCCCAGGGCCAAGGCCTACATCTCTACAAGTCACCCTGACTTTTCCCTTTCCCCCCACCTTCAAATTGGGGCTGCCTAGAGAACAGTAGTCCCTCAAACCCCTTCCCCCAAACTCTAATAAATACATGGCCAATCCCCATCCCAAGTACAAGAGGAAGATATCAATCTGGGGGGCACAGGCAGCTCACACCCACCTGGAGTGGTGACTCGGATATCCAATACAGGGAAATGGAGGACCCTGAGGGGTGAACATGTTCTAAGAGGGGGGTCGACCTACAAATGCCTTCCCTCACTCTGTTGCAGGTTTAACTTGTTTTGCTGCCTCCAGATGAGACAGTAGCTCATCCCACTGGACAAATTGCTTGGAGAGGAGAATCGTCTTGGAAGAGGGTCAAGGATGGGAATAACCATGGTGCCCAAGAGGGCTACAGTCAATGGACATTTTACATATCTATTTGCAGGAAAGTTTGTTGTTGTTGTTTTTTAAACCATTACCTTCTGTCTTGGAATTGATACTAAATATCAGTTCCAAGGCAGAAGAGTGGTAAGGGCTAGGTAGTTGGGGTCAAGTGACTTGTGCAGAGTCACACAGAGTATCAGGCAAAATTTGAACCCAGGATCTCCCACCTCCATCTGAGCCACTTCGTTGCTCCTTGCAGGGAAATTCTAAATAAACAGATGGACAGGCAGGGGGCACCTAGGCATATACTTTGTAGCTGTGTGACCCTGGGCAAATCACTTAATCTGTTCTCTGTTCTCTGAACATACCCTCATCTTTTGGGTTTGGCACTTTTATTGACATAATTCCCTAAAACTGGAATGTCCTTCCCAATTTCTGCCTGTTGAAATGCCACCCACCGTTCAAGGTTTAATTCATATGTTCTCAACTCCTCTGAAACTTTCCCTGACCATCCCAAAGTGTAAAGACCTGCAACACTCAAGAAGAGCCAAGAAGGGGCACCGACCTCGACTACTTCCAGGGAGACACAGGATGGGGGCAGAAGGTACAGGGACAGTCTAGTGAAGGGAGAAACAAGGAGACAAGGGACCAGGCTGAGCAGCAGGGGAACCCCACTAAGGTGAAAGGATACCATCTTGTTGTACTCTTCTAGGAGTGCCTTAGTCGCTTCAGTGACTTCCTCACACTGATCCTGAAATGAGAGAATATAACTGGAAGCTATCGAGTGACAGGCGGCTGGAGTTCCCTAACAGAATCTTTGGTGCCTCAAGCTCCCTTGGCTTCCTCCTGCATGCCACTGTGGTGCTGCTGCTCAGCCCAACAGGCTGGGAACAGAATGTGCTTCTCAGTGGGGGAGGTGGGGAGGACATTTTTGGAAGAGGCCAGAAAGCCTATGCTAATGCTTAACCCAAGAGGATGATGAATCACTAATGCAGAACATCAGGTCCTGGCAGGCGGATGAGGGAGATAGGTTGGAGGGGATTCCTTGGAGCCTTTAGTTACTTTAGCCATAACTCTATCAGGGAAGGACAGGTTGAATATGCCCAGGGGCTCCCACTTCAGTCATGCTCTCACTTATGTTCTATCCCCACCTCCCCAAAGAAGAAGCATGATTCAGGGAAATGAAGACAGATACAGGCCTAGATAACCAGTTGAGATATCTGAGGGCAAAGAAATCAAAGCAGGCTCAGTAGTTCTCCTGCTCAGAAGGTCAAAGAGTTAAACAATTCTTTTTACCTTCATTCCTGCTCCCTACCTCCACCCCACCAAGTCACTGGGAGGAAGGGTAGACCGAGTCCTGAGACTAGGGTTCTGGTTTCATTTCTGTTACTGACTCATTGTGACTTTAGGCAAACTACATAACCACTCTAAGCGTGCCTCCTCAATTGTGGAAAATTCTTTAAGCCAATCTTCTCCCTAGATCTCTGGGAAAAAGGGAAAGAGGCCAGACCAAGAGGGACTGAAGGAGAGACACATATTCCTGATTCATCTTTACATAAATATGGAGAAGAGGGGGACTACCTCTTCCCTTCCACCTCCCAGCCATCCCATCACCAAGTTCCAGATACCACACCCCTACCTGCTGCTGGATGTGGATCTGGGACAGAGCCTGCAGTCTGGTAGCATGCTTGGGAACAGCTGAAAATCACACAAGCACAAGCCTGTTATTTGATGGTTTGTTGTTTTTTGTGGTTTTTTTTTTTTCTCAGATCCTCTGGGGAATACTCAATAGTCTATTAGGTCTTCGGCTGGGATTAAAGTATTGAGTCTCTAAACTAAACAAACGATAGTCTCTATCGATTGCCTGGCAACTGTGGATGGAGGAAGGGCTCCGTGGGAGTGTGGGGCAGGGGGGCTAGTGCTGAAGGTTCCAGGGCAAGCAAGCTGCCTGGACACCTTCTATCTTCCTTTCACCCTTGGAGGGGCTGGTTCAAAAAAGGAGGTTAGGTCTGGAATCATGGAATTACGGCTTCCTGGAGTGCAGAAGGAAAGAATAAAGGAGGCGAGCAAAGCTTCAGAGGAGTCCCATGCTGGCTTCCCTACACTTCCCAGAGGCTGGTTATTCCTGGGGCCTGGGTGCAGAGCAAGGGCAAAGAGCTTTATAGAGATGTTGGCACGTCACTATGATCTATCCCTTTCTTCCCTTCCCTGGCGGGGTCCAGTCTGCCCAGGGGACAAACAGCTCACTTCCTGAGCCCAGAGCCGGGCTGCTAATATGCACTAAGTCCCTAAGCAAACCTCCCAGAAATTCATCACTCTAAGCATCGGCAGCAGCTTAAGGCAGCGAGACAAGGACTTCCAGTAGCCAGCATAGAGGAGATGTAGAGAAAACTCCTCCAGAAGGGCAAGATGGATATCTGGATTCAATTAAAGCCTCAGTCTGTCACTTGCACCTGCCCCCTCTACCCAACTCTGCAGAAGCAGAGGCTGCTCTCAGTCAGTATGCAGAAGGAATTCTGTAGTATCTGAGGCCTGAGAGAGGGCAGGGAGGACCCTTCTGATTGACACCTCATCCCTGGAGCCTTGGCCCTACCAAAATCAAGCAGTAAAGACTAGAATGAAAAGCAGGAAGATTCAGCCCCTCTTGAGAGAAACTCAAGCTCTCCATATCTTTTAGATGACAGGTAGCAATACCACTGCAGAGCCAGTTGGCATCTAGTGCTAAGGACAATAGAAGACAGCTTTATATATGTATAAACCACCCCTTCTCCTCCAGTCAGATTCTGCCCTGTTTTCCCCAGACAAGGGAAGTTGAATTATGTAAGTGAAAAGATTTCTCCACAAGGAATGCTAAGACCAACAGTTAGTAAAGGGGGAGATTACAGCATCTATTTTCCTCATTAAGAATGGGGCAGAGACAACAGTGAAGTTGGACAATAGCCTCCAGAGCTAGCTTTCAGGAATTCAAATCTCCTTTTTACAGATGGGGAAAGTGACATCTAAAGAAAGGGATATGGATTAATCTAAGTGACTCAGGGAGAAAAAGGCAGTAAAAGGAACTGTGGCTCCATATGAGCTTCTCATCCTAGAACCTCCGGAGATAGACTCAGAAAAGGGATCAGAAGCACCTCCAGATTCTCAAGGACAGCTCCACACCAGGAGGGAATGTGCTAGGTCTATCCCAGTACTGATAAGGCAGTGGCAGGGACTCTATCGGGACTCAAGTGCGGAGGCTGTAAGTTTTAGAAGCTGAGTCACCGATGCTAGCTGAGTCAGATCTAGGGCCCTTCCCATATCTATGCCACCCCACCACTCCCAACCTTGGCAGAATGCAAATACTAGTCAGTATGACTATTTCTGAAGCTATCCTGAGGACATGATCAGCAGTTGCAGGCAATTTTCCCAGGGGATGAAGTCTTAAGAGTTACCTTTGATGTGAGAGCTGTCCAGGAGCGGAGCCAGAGTCTCTACCTGTTCCAGGAGCGCCACTTGGGAGAGAATAAACTGTTCCTCTGAGAGGAAAGGAAGCAGACAGTGAAGTACAGTCCTCTGCCTGTAACCATAATGTGTGTGTGTGTGTGTGTGTGTGTGTGTGTGTAATAGTTGTTGTCATGCAAAGAAGATTAAGAACAACTACTCTAATTTCTAACTTGCCCCTAGTGTTACACAGATTCTCATGATCCCCAATTTGCCACCCAAGGCCTATTAGCTTTTGTTCATATTGTTTCCTTTTTCCTCTAATTGGAAAATACTCTCTTATCTCTGCCTACCAATCCAAATCTTATCCATCCTGCAAGATCCAACTCAACTACCTTCTCCATCCATCCAATCAATCAACAACTATTTATTAAATACTACTATATGCAAGGCATTGACTAGATGTATCATGGTACTGATCACGGCAGTGGCAGAACTCCAGTAGGACTATCACTGATGTGATAGAAAGCTATATTATTAATGGTAATTAGCATTTATTTGATCCTTTAAGGCTTGCAAAGTGTTTTATGATTATTATCTCATTTGATTCTCACAACAATCCTGAAAGTTAGGTGCTATTGTTATCCCTATATTTTACAGATAAGGAAACTAAGGCAAGCAGAGGTTATGTGACTTGCCCAGGGGTATAGAACTAATAAATGTCAGAAGTTGCATTTGAACTCAGGTCTTCTTGACTCCAGGTCCACCATTCTATGCACCATATCAGGTCTATTTTGGGACATAAAGACACATGCAATCTGTTGAATACTAAAAGGGAATATGTGCTAAGTGCTAAATGTATGGTCAAGAAAGACTTCATGGAAAAAGAAGCCTTGAGCTGTACCCTGAAGAGAATGAGTAGGATTTAAATAGGTGAAGAGGACCAAGAACATTCTAGAATGGCAGGGTGTGACCCCATCACAGAGGATGAAGAACTCTAGGCTAAGTAGACTAATGAACCCCACTAAAGGTTTTTGAGCCACAGTTACCTTCTCCCTTTTCTGATCTCCTTTTATGTATATTTTATCTTCCCAATTATAATTTCTTGAAAGTTAAGGACCATCTTTTCTTTCTATCATATCTCCCATAATCATCAACACAAAGCATCAGCATAAGTATGTGTTCAAAAAAAACCTCGATTCACTTTGATCAAGTTGATAGTCCCCTATACCCCATTCCTTTTCACCTGTCAGATAAATAAGACCCATAGCAATTTCTGCAACAATTCTCTCAAATCACTCTATCTCCAAATCTAATTTCACTCCAACTCTGCCTCTTAAACTTTTTTCCTCACCTAAGTACCCATACCAGGGCTTCAATAGATTTGTCTTCTCTGAATTTGGCCCTGTTAGTCACAATGACTGCCACAGGATCAAGAATTCATAGACTAGATTTGCCCCTGAGAACTTGTAGTCCCTCCTCACCCCAAGGACCCACTGGGAATTCCAACTCACTAAGTAATGGCTGATGATCTAGATCAGTGATGGGCAAACTTTTTAAAGAGGGGGCCAAAGGAAAGGAAATGCTCATCTTTCAGTCTGTTTCTAAGGCAACTCTTTTGAAGTTTCATTGTATTATATCCTACTCATTGTATTCATCAAATTAAGAATAATGTTGCAGCTGGATAGAACATTTCAGGGGGCCACATCTGGCCCACGGGCCATAGTTTGCCCATCACTGGTCTAGATTGTGCTGGGATTCTCAATGCTAGCTCAGAGAAAATGAAAATTCAGCTGAGTTATCCTCTTCAGAAAAGAGGAACAACTCCAATGCTAAAGTGGTCCAGGTCCAGCAATTAGATGGTTATAAGATTCACTGTGATGTCTAGTGGGGAAAGCTCACTACTTGTTTACCTGCTAAGATGAATTGCAATTTGGCAGCATTAGGAACAGAGATTCGATCAATGTATTCAGGATCCAGGTATTTTATCAGGTCTTCAACTAAATTATCAAAAGAAAGAAAGGGAATAGAAAAAAGGTCAACAACTCAGGAAATGTTAAATTAGTTCTTTGTTACTTGGGAAGAGGGGGTAGCAATTTAACTTGTGGAGAGAGGGACATTTGAGCTGGTCACTGCCTTGGTCTAAGATCCCTAAGGTCCTGAACACAGAAACTTTAATATTATTTCTAGTTTCTAGCTTCCAGTTCCCAGTCCCAGATGCAGGGGCTCAGTAAATGACGGAGTCATTGCGATCACTACATATCAGAACTATTGAGATACTCTTGCTTCCCCTGGTTATAATGACCAAAGTGGGTGAGAAATTCCTTTTCATCTTTGTTTCAACTAAAACAAAGATGACGGTTATGGGGTGTTTAATAAATGTTTCTGGAATTATTTATTAATAAGCTCAATTTGAAAACAAAATCCTCCCAAAAAACACACATGGAAGATTTTTAAAAGCATAGCCTTTTAACTCAAGCTTAACTAAAGTCTTAACCACAAATTCACTGGATTTTAAACATTTATACTGATCTCAAAAAGCAAAAAATATAATTTCCATACACATATTAGAACATTAAAGAGGACTGTCATATGAAACTGTTAATCTCTATTTCATACTTGTTTTTAAAGAAAAAGTACATGAATTCTATGTGTTACTTTCAAAATTGACCTGCTTTCTTCTGAACTTCATTCTGTTCTTTTGTGCAGATTTTTAAAAAAACTTACAATAGCCTTTTTTTTAGCATCACTATTACTAACCACCTCCCTTCTTCAACCCAACTAAGTTAAAAAAAAAACCAACTTGTTACAAACAAGAGTAATCAAATAAAAGGAATCCATACAGTGATCATATTTCAAAAAATGCATGTCTCTGCACCTTATGTCTACCACCTCTTGGTTAGAAGGTAGGCAACATGCTTAATCATAGGTCTGGAGACATGGTTTGTACATTTTTTTTAAATCTCTACCTTTTTTTTTGTAAAATTTTATTTAATTGATTTAGAATATTTTTCCATGGTTACATGGTTCCATGATTCAGGTTCTTTCCCTCACCTCCTCCCAGTCCCCTCCCGTAGCCAATGAAGCAGTTCCACTGAAAACCCTTATCTTCTGCCTTACAATAAATATTATGTGTTATGTATTACCTAGCTGCTCCCTGAAAATTTTTAAATAAGAATTCTTATGTTTTTCAAAGTTCTTTTTATTTACAATGTTCCTGTATAAATTGTTCTACTGGTTCTGCCTATTTCATTCTGCATCAATTCATACTAAAACTGTCTCTTTAATATTTCTTATTAATAATAATATCCCATTATATTCATATACCACCATTTGTTTAGCCATTGTCCAACTGTCTAAAAGGCAATACAAGGCACCTCCTTAGAGTATACTTCATTGCTTTTCTAGTCCATCCTGTTTTTACTTTCCCCTTCAAAATCAGGAAGGTTGTTCTCTCTCTAGTATCATCCTCCTTTCTAGTCACCATCCCTCCCTAATATATATCCTGCCTTCTTTCCCTATTGAGTTTGAGGCATTTCTACACCAACTGGGTGTTAAACCCTCTTTTGTCGGTTTGGACATAAGTGAGATTCATCAGATGCCTTCTGCCATGACTTTTCCCTCCACATTAATGTATTCTCTTCTCATAAACATCAATTATGAGAAAGGACAAGTACCACCATCTTCTTCCTTCTTTGTATACTAATGCATTTCTTGTACCTTCTCTTTTAGCCCTCAAAAAAGAAATAATCCATAATTTCTTATTTATTTCCTAAATATCTTTTGAAGACCATAAGGTACTGAAGAGACACTTGTTTCTTATTAGAATGTTTGCCCTTCAGCTGTGTGGCTCAGCAGATTGAGAGCCAAGCCCAGAGATGGGAGGTCCTAGGTTCAAATCTGGCCTCAGACACTTCCCAGCTGTGTGACCCTGGGCAAGTCACTTGACCCCCATTGCCTACCCTTACCACTCTTCTGCCTTGGAGCCAATACACAGTATTGACTCCCAGACAGAAGGTAAGGTTTTAAAAAAATTATTTTTTTTTTTTGCCCTTCATCATTATATAGCTGCTTGAACTTGATCAAATATATTTATTTGCCTTTCTAGTTTTCTCAGGACTCTTGTGTCTGTGTTTCAAAGTTACCATTCAGCTCTGGTCTTTTCATTACCTAAGTCTAAAAGCCCTTTATTCCATTAATAGTGTGTTTTTTCCCTGCAGGATTTTCCTTAGCTTTGCAAGATAAATTAGTTTAGATTTTAAGCCTAGCTCTTGTGCCTTTTGGAATACCGTATTACAAGATCTCCTGCTCTTATAGTATAAGTTGCCATATCTTCTGTGATTCTGACTGTAGTGCCTAGTTATTTGAACTTTTTCTTTTTGGATGCTGTTATCATTAGGGATGAAGGAGAAGTGAATGTTGGCTATGACCTACTCTGGACCAGGCACCTTGATATAATTATAGATATCACACATTGTCTTTTATTTTTTCAATCTTTTTATTTTGTTTTAATGGCTCTTTCTGTCTCATAGTCATTGATTTCTTAGTAGTTTTCAGTAGTCCATTTCTTGGGTAATGTTTAGCACACTCTATTCTAAGCTATTTATTCTTCCAATTTCTTCCTCCAGATCTTTTTACTTCTCCTAGGTATTCATACAGACCTTATGAAAAATCCATTTTTTCTTTTTTTTTAAAGGAAAGTTCCACTTATTCCTATGTATTTAAAAAACATATTCTAGGGGTCAGCTGGGTAGCTCAGTGGAGTGAGAGTCAGGCCTAGAGACAGGAGGTCCTAGGTTCAAATCTGGCCTCAGCCACTTCCCAGCTGTGTGACCCTGGGCAGGTCACTTGACCCCCATTGCCCACCCTTACCACTCTTCCACCTATGAGACAATACACCGAAGTACAAGGGTTTAAAAAAAAACATATTCTATTTCATCAAATAATTATCAATGATATCTAATAAAAATTTTACTATTGGGGGGCAGCTGGGTAGCTCAGTGGATTGAGAGTCAGGCCTAGAGACAGGAGGTCCTAGGTTCAAATCTGGCCTCAGACAGCTATGTGACCCTGGGCAAGTCACTTGACCCCCATTGCCCACCTTACCACTCTTTCACCAAGGAGCCAATGCACAGAAGTTAAGGATATAAAAACATTTTTTTTTAATTTTACTATTTTTTTTAAATTTGAGTTCTAAATTCTCTCCCTTCCAATCTGTCCCCTAACCCCTGAGAAAAGCAACATGATATTGATTACACATATGAAATTTATTTCCATATGAGCCTTGTTGCAAAGAAAACACACACAAACAAGAAAAATAAAGTAAAATAAATATGCTCCAATCTGCCCTGAGTGTTTATCAGTTCTCTATCTGGGAGTGGATAGTAGTTCTCATTATGGGTCCTTTAGAATTATCTTGAATCATTGTCTTGCTCAAAGTAGCTAAATTTTTCATAGTTTATCATCCTTACAATATTGCTAACTGTGTATGATTTTCTCATTTCACTTTGAAATATCCATTTTCTTTTACTTTGAGTTTCTGCTTGTAGTTATTATGGACCACTAAGTAAGTCTAGCTGTAATGGACAGTTGATATGAAGTCCTTTTGAGAGATCTCTAGATTTTCAATAAATTGTGATATTGGTCAGTGCTCTCTCTGATTTACTCATCTTTCCAACTTCAGTTCTTGAACTGCAACTCTCTGACAGGGCCAGGATTTGTTGCACTTTTGGGTGAGATAATTGGCTCTACTTGATTATCCCCTGGGCTTTTATGCTGACCTCCATGCCTTGAAGTTAGGTCTCCTCTATGATTTTTGATGTTTAGAGAGGTGGACCTTCAGGACCCTCTCTGTGTCTCAGGACAATGTGCAAGGGACTTCAGAGCCTCTGGACTTGTTCTGGTCTGAATACTATAGCACCATAATGGGCAGCTACATTGGTCTCTAATCTATATTGGCCTATTATTGGGACTTTCTAACTGTTCTGGGATATTCTCAACTAGTGCGAACTCTGGACATGTAGACTTGCAAGAAGACTTCCCTCTCCTTCATCCTTTTTGAGGCAGTTGGTGATACATTGGACCAAGCATTCAGTCTGGAGTCAGAAAGTCCTGAATTCAAGTCCAGATTCAGACACTTACTAGTTGTGCAACTCTGGACAAATCACTTAATCTCAAGTTTCCTTGACTACAAAATAGGGATAATAATAGCATCTACTTCAGAGGGTTTGTTGTGAGGATAAAATGAGATAATATGTGAGGGGGGGAAAGGGACTTAGCACAATACCTGACATATAATAGATATTATCTAATTGTTTATTCCTGCTTTCCCTTTTCCCATCATCTATGGGTTGCTGACTGGCATTTGTTCTGAGGTGAAAATAGTTGTTTATTGTACTTTCTGATTGGATTCCTTGATCACTACTGGTCTAGTACAAACTTCTGGTTTTGCTGGAATAATGATATGGAAACTGAGCCATTTGCCTTCCTTCCAAGTGGCGATTTTGGCAGGAAATCCCACAAATTCACTTGACTGGTATGGCTTATGGGAGATGTTGGTTCCCTTCTCCTGCCAGGAAAAAACATCCCAAATCCCCATTTTAAAGTTCTTGGATGTCTTCCACTATTCCTTGAAAAATTCTAGTTACCTTTTTAGCTAGGAAGAATTGACAGACTTAATTGGCTAATTGTCACCCTGGCTAGGAGAAAGCAACCACTGAACTGAGAGAGCTACAGATTTGAGTAGCAGCTACACGGGTCTGCTGCACAAACTCAAAAGAGTAATTTACTGGGGCAGCTAAGTGGCTCAGTGGATAGAGTCAGGCCTAGAGACAGAAGGACTTGGGTTAAAAATCTGGCCTCTGATACTTCCTAGGTATGTAACCCTGGGCAAGTCACTAAACTCCAACTGCCTAATCCTTATTGCTCTTCTGTCTCAGAATTGATTTTTAGAATGGATTCGAAGAGAAAGATTTTAAAAATGTAACTTACTTCTCTCAGAAAAAAAGAGGTCATCTCCATACTAGTCTGCAGGTTTCTTTCCTCCCTCAGCTTAGCAAGGTGACTCCAACTTGTGCTCTGGAGCAAGAGTCAAAGGATTGTGGAAAAACAGAAATGGGGAAACTTCTGGCAAAACATATTGACTTAAATAACAGCAGAGGGCCCAGCTTTGATGAATCTATTTCAGCAAAAACCTAAAAATCTCACCAGACTGAATAATGGTCAATAAGTCCAATGAGAAACTACAGTAAGCAATTTTTTCTACCCCAAAACTCATAAAACATCAGCCAGAAGTCTGTAGGCAACAGGAAAGAAGGGAACCACCAGAAAAGCCAGTACTAACACAAGCAGACAAGACTACAAGTAGTCTCTCAATGTGAGCAGAGATGGGTTATATACATGTAATCTGCAAAATTCTGTCTGGAGACTGAGAGTGGAGGGCTCCTCCACAAAGCCCCAGGAGGGCCCCAAGGATCCAGTATTCTGAACCTCAAAGATCCAGAGAGGTTTAACTCCAGGAGGTGGAGGTCAGTGCAGGAACCCAGGTGACCCAGGCCACGCTTAACACTGAGAAAAGGCCATAGTTCAGAGGGGAAATGGGCTATATGAACACCTAGAATACACTTAAAAAGAAATAAAAGCTTTGGTGAAAGAAACAGAATGAGAATAAATAGTTTAGAATAGAAAGTGGTAAACATTATATGAGAAATGAACTCTCAGGAAAAGTATAATAGACTAAATAGAAATCAATTACTTTCAACATAGTAATAAATATTAGAAAAAAATCAAAAGGTTGAAAAAATTAAAGAAAATATAAGATATTTTTTATATTTTTAAAAAAATTGATCTGGAAAATAGATCATGGAGAGATAACTTAAAAATCACTGGAGGCAGTTAGGTGTCTCAGTGGATTGAGTCAGGCATAGAGATCAGACATCCTAGATTCAAATCTGACCTCAGAAACTTCCTAGATGTATGACACTGGGCAAGTCATTTAATCCCAATTGTCTAGCCCTTTCTTCTCTTCTGCCTTGTATCTGATACTTATCCATTCTAAAATAGAAGGTAAGGGTCAAAAAAAATTATTGGATTTCCTAAAGGGAAAAAAAAGATTAAAAATATTTTAAACCCTAGACATTATATTTCAAAAGATGATAAATCAAAACTGTCAATTCTACTAGATTATCTACTAGAATAAGAGGGCAAAGTAAAGATTGAAAGAATCCATTGATGATCTCATGAAAGAAACCTCAAAATGAAAAGTTCCAGGTATGTTATAGCTAAAATTCAAAGCTCCTCTGTAAAAAAAATAATAATGCAAGTATCCAGAAAAATTTTTAAATTGTTCAAGTATCAAAAAACTACAGCCAGAATAATCAAAGCTCTGATAACTTTTATTATAAACCAAGAGATCTTGGAATACAATATTCCAAAAGGGTTAGGTTATAAATAAGAATAATGTACTCTGTAGAGAAAAATCCTACAACGGGAAAAATAATGAAATAAAGGACTTTTCAAAATTGTTAATGAAAAGACAAGGAGAGCTAAGTAGAAACTTTGAAATGCAAACTCAAGGCTCAAGAGAAATCAAGAAAAATAAATATATTTGGTCAAGTTCAAGGAATTGTATGATGCTGCAGAGTTAACATTCTTATGGGGGGGGGGAACGTGTCCCTTTGAAAATTTAATAATTTAATGTCCTCAAAGGCCAATGAGCAGATGAAAACTGTTCAAAAAAACAAACATCCCAGAAGAGGAGTATTTCTGTTCTCAAGTTTTAAGAGAAGAAAGAAAAGAAGATAAAAGGAATGTAATAGTATAGAAAGAATAAAGGGGATAGAACTTTCTATATTCTCATCACTGCAGAGCAATATACAACATGGAAGAAAAGATAGGGGGGTGGAGTAGGTATCAGAGGAGCTCTCACTTTTATCTGAACTGGATGAAGGAAGGTTGAATACACCCACAAATTTGCATATACACAAGGAGTTTGTTATAAAAATAAATGCATCAAACTCAAATGGTCAAAGAATATGAACACATCGTTTTCAAAAGAAGTGCAAACTATTAAACATATAAAAGAATGCTCTAATCACTAATAAGAAAATGCAAATAAAAATAAACCTGATTATTTTACTTCATATTCAGTAAACTGGAAAAAATGACAATGATGACAACAGTCAATATTATAAGAGTTATATAAAGCTGGACACATGATTTTGATGGTGTTGATGGTGAAGCTATAAATTAGTAAAATCATTTTGGAAGGCAATTTTTAATTATGTAAATGAAGTAACTAAAATGTCCATAGTTTCTGATCCAGAATCACTAGTAAGCATATGTCCCAAAAAGGCCATTGATAAAGAGAATCTTCATATACTTGCTGGAAAGGAATTTCTCTCCCCATTATGTTACTTTGTTTGACACGTCATCAATCAGTGACCTGGAGGTCATTTACCACTGAGATGTGCAAGTATAGACAAACCCTCAAAAAAAGGAAGTTGAAACCAAAGAGACTGGAAACTGATGCCACAGGCACTACTGCCCTGCCCAGGCAGTGCCAGGCAAATTAAGGAACTATGGTTGGTTCCTGAGATATGACGTGGGAGAGCTAGTGGGTGGAGAAAAGTGCTTATAAGGTGAGACCAGGAGACTGTTCCCTCTCTTCTGACTGGAGTTTGGAAGCTGAAGGAAACCATGTTGGTGGTGAGCTTCAATCCATCATGGCTGCAAATAGAGTAGCAAGCTAAGCAACTCTCTACGTCTTTCCTACATTTCCCTCTCTTTACTATCACTACTTTGATGTATTAAAGCTATTTTAAAGCTACTAACAGCCTCATAATTTAATTTTAATTATTACATGCTTCAAAACACTTATAGCAATTTTTAACATATCAAAGAACTGGAAATAAAGTAAATGCTTGATTGATTGGAGAATGGTTAAACAAACTGTGGTATATGAACTAAAAATATTACTTTGCTATAAGAAACAACAAATATGACAAACACTTGAAAAGCATGGAAAGACTTATATGAAATGATTCAGAGTAAAGTAAACAGAGTTAAGAATACAATAAAAGCAATGACTAAAATTAAGTAAATGAAAAGAAAAACCACCACAAAACAATCAAAAACAACATTTAACAAGCATTGTCCCAAAAAAGAGATGAGAAAATACTTCCTTCTAATTACTTTGCAGAGGTAGGAGGCCTACTGATGTGGAACATTGCATATATTTTCAGCTGTTTTCAATGTATTAATTAATTTTGCTAACTATCTTTTCCATTCTCTTTCTTAAAATTTTTTTTCCATTTGTTATATGGGTTAGCTCTGTGACAATGGAGAACAGGAGGGATACTAGGACAAATGTAGATAATGTAAAAACAAAAGATATCAATAAATTTATTTTTTAAAAAGGAGACTAGTCAATTCCTGAAGACACAAAAATATAATATGTTTTTCCATAGACGGTAAAGTCTTCCAAACATTGTACATCCATGATTGATCTGCTTTAGTTCTCAGTTATACCATAATGAACTGAGGGGTGTAGAAAACCAAAATAAATTCATTATGAAGCCTAATTCAGCTTCTGATGAGTCTAGAGCAGTGATTCCCAAAGTGGACACCACCGCCCCCTGGTGGGTGCTGCAGTGATCCAGGAAAACGGTGATGGCCACAGGTGCATTTATCTTTCCTATTAATTGCTATTAAAATTTTAAAAAAATTAATTTCCAGGGGCGCTAAGTAATATTTTTTCTGGAAAGGGGGCAATAGGTCAAAAAAGTTTGGGAACCACTATCAAAGTTATATCTGGCTACTTTCTGTTCTCCAAGAAACTGCCTGGGACCCATTCTACAATTCTCATCACAACCAGATCCTATGTAATGAGATGTTTGGGCAGGAAGATGCTATTTTTTTTTTCCTTTTTTTTTTTTTTTTTAAATTTTAAACCCTTAACTTCTGTGTATTGACCCATAGGTGAAAGATTAGTAAGGGTAGGCAATGGGGGTCAAGTGACTTGCCCAGGGTCACACAGCTGGGAAGTGTCTGAGGCCGGATTTGAACCTAGGACCTCCTGTCTCTAGGCCTGGCTCTCAATCCACTGAGCTACCCAGCTGCCCCCAGGAAGATGCTATTTTAACCACAGTTGTTCCTAGTCCTACCTAAACTAGATCCCTACTTACTCTTTGTCCCAGCCCCATAGGTTCTACCTCTCCTCTGGAAGTGGTCTGGATGCTCACTGCCTTCCACTATCACACCTGAGCTTTAGAGGCAAAAAAATCCGCAATCTAAATTTTGAGCTGGAGAGAAATTCCACTTTCCCCTAATTCAACCTAAGCAAAGTTAGCAAAGTTAGAGTTTTTCAAAAGGAACTTACTAAGAAACTAATGGCAGCTATAACCATCAAACCCATCTGGTATTGGCTTTAAAAAAAAAAAAAAAAAACAACCCAGAGAAATCAATGGAACAGACAAGGGAGAATCAAAAACAAGGGAACTCAATAACTCAGTGTTTGATAAAGTGGAAAACATAAACTACCTAGGAAAAACCTCATTATTTGATAAAAACTGCTGGGAAAACTGGAAATCGATGTGGCAGATTTTAGGCTTAGATAAATACCTCATACCATATTAAAAAATGCATTCTAAATGGACACATGATTATAATGCTAAGGATAATATTATTTTAAAAAACAGAATATTTACTAAATAAGAGATAGAGGGAATTACAATAGATAAAATGTAACTTTGACTAAAACTGAAAAGTTTCTGCCCAGACAAAATTAATGTAACTAGGATAAAAAAGCAGTCAAATAGGAAAAAAAATTTTGTATAAAATTTCTTTGATAAGGGTTTAGTATCCAAGACATAAACAATTTATAAATAAACACATATATTATGTATATATGATCAGTAACCATTCTCCAATAAAAAAGTGACCAAAGAATATGAACAAACTTCTCAAAAGAAGAACTGAAAAATAATCAAAACCAGATGAAAGGATGCTCCAAATCACAAACAAGATAAATGAAGATCTAAATAATCCTGAAGTTTTATCTCCCACTTTAAATTGGCAAAGATTACCAAAAATGGCAATAATTGATGATGGAGGGGTTAAAGTATACTGCATATGCATATATTTGCATAGAATGATAGGAACACTAATATGCTGATATTGGAGTTGTGACATGGTGCGATCATTTTGGAAAGTAATTTGGAATTTTGCAAATAAAGTGACTAAAAAAATATATATCCTTTGAATCAGACACTCCATAACTAGGCTTATGCAAGAAGCTGTAAGAAAATACCCATAATCATCAAAATATTTATATCAACACTTTTGTAATTAGCTAAGATTTGGGGGGGGGGGGGAGAAGTTGCCTGTTTCTTGTGGAATGACTAAACAAATGGTGGTACATGAATATAATAGAATACTAATGTGCCAAGAAAACATACAAAATGAAGAGAATGAGAATCCCTCATCCCAACTCTTTTTATTTTTTCTAATAACCCTGACTTTCTGCCTTAGAATCAATACTATGTATTGGTTCCGCCCAGGGTCACACAGCTAGGAAGTATCTGAGGTCAGATTTAAAGCCAGGACCTTCCATCTCTAGGCCTTCCATCCACTGAGCTACCCAGCTGCCCCCTCATCTCTTTAAATAAGGCCCCCAAATATCATACTCAATCAGTAGAAACCTAGTAATTATATTTTATTTTAAAAAATAACTATGCAGTAAATCTAGCTACTTCCTCTTTTGACTGTAATTCACTATCAAACATATAAGGCATGTCAGGATGATGAGTGGTAGGGGCCTTGGAAATGGCCACATAGAGCACGTCTGGAGGAGTGAGGGTGTCTATAGGCCTCTCATGACTACGAAGTAATGACCTAGTATATCAGCTTGAAGACCATCTTAACCAAGATTCAATAAAAAGCAAACATCTCTTCAAAAAGATAGCACTCCATCATTGTTAGAAAATATATCTTCTGCCCATTGATCCTAATTGGCCCTCCAGCCCATTGTTCCTAAATGTATCTCCCATCCATTCATCCAAAATGAATCTCCTCATCCATTGTTCCTAAATGGACCTCCCTCTCATTGAAACTTAGGATAGGTGGTTGAATATTGGGGTGGGATCTTGAATGATATAATGTTTGGCTATAAAACAAGGAGAAAAACTGTCATTTAATTGTCTGAGATTATGAGGAACATCTAACGATGAAGCTTTATTTACTGAGAGACAACGATCTTTCTCAATAAACCAGTTATTGGCTTGGAGCTTTGCCTCTTTTATTTCAGATTGGCTGAAAAATATTCGCTACAACAATAACAATGTAAATGGAAAGAACCACATACACACAAAATCAAAAATGAATTAACAAAATTATAACGATAAAGCATAACTCAAAAAAGAGACATAAAGGAACTCCCCAATCCACTGGTTCATGGAGATAGAAGGTTCACAGGTGCTATGTATTGAGAGGGGAGAAGGGGATAAGCATTAATAGACAATTCTTGCTTTACATAATTGTGCAAATTTGACTTTATGTAAATAATCCTGAAATAAATTCAAATTAAAAAAAAAACAACTATGTTAACTATGTACTATACTGTGCCCTCTCTCTGCTCCTGCCCCTCATCCCCATGCTCCATGTTCTCCCACCCCCCTCAATTAAAAAAATTAAAAACCCTCCAAGTGAAAATATAACAGATGCCCCCAACACTGGATCAGGGGCTTAGCTTGAGACCTCTAAGTGCTGAGATGAGGGACCTTTGTCCCATTTTGTCTACCTGCCCAGCCCTGGCATGTCTGTCTTTGCTTGTATGTCTATCCCTAGTCCTTTTGTGTCACTCACATGCTTGTGCTATCCTAGTTCTTTCTCTCATTTCTAACCAGGCTGCATTATGGCTATCCCTGACTCCCATACATTCCTCCTCCTTCTCTTGCTTCTTTGTGCCTGGTCCCAGCATGTCCTTGAACCATGGATCAGCCTCCTCTCTCCAGAATCAAACTGCCCCCTTACTTCCTTTCTCCCTCCCTTCCCCATGTCCACAGGCAAATTCACATTATGTAAAAATTGCTTTAAGCTGAGGTCTACACCCTACATGATCAGTGAAATAAGCAGAACCAGGAGAATATTATACAAAGAGACTGTAACATTGTGGGAAGATCAAATGTACACAGAGACCAATACACTGTGGTAAAATAGAATGTAATTGATTTCTGTACTAGCAGCAATGCAATGACCCAGGACAACTCTGAGGGACTTATGAGAAAGAATGCTATCCGCATCTAGAGAAAGAACTGTGGGAGTAGAAATCCGGAAGGATTTTGGTTTTAAAGGACTGCTCTTTTACAAAAATGAATAATATAAAAATAGGTTCAAATGATAATATATATGTATTATCCAGGAGAATTGTGTGTCAACTCCGGGAGGGGGAGAGATGAGGGGAGGGAGGAAACATGAATCATGTAACCATGGAAAAAATTTTTAAATAAAAAAAATTAAATTAAATTTAAGTCTATACAGTCTTAAAAAAAAAGTTAAGGTTTACAGAATGAATCACTTACATGAAGTGAGAACTGTCTGTATATAGTACTGGCAAAGTGCCTGGCAACCTGCTAAATGCACCATAAATATTATCTCAGTTGATCTTCACGACAATCCTAAGAGGTAAGTGCTATTATTATCCCTATTTTATAGATAAGGAGACTGATACTGGCACTGAACCACCTAGCTGCCTCTAATATTGCTTATGTTTTTGGACTTTTTCAATGTATTGATCAGTTATGATGTTTTTTCACTTTTTTTCCTTTTTTTTGTCTTAAAAATACTTTTTTGATATGAGATAGCTCTCTGTGGGGGAGAAAGACATTGAGGATAACTATTATGATGCAAACAAAAACAAAGAGCATCAATAATATTTTCTTTAATAATTTAAAAAATAGAAAACAAAATAATCCACCAAAATGGATGAGTGTATAAAATACATATTTTTAATCCAAATTTAATTAATCTGGCCACAGATTGGCTCAAATGGCACAGTTTAAAGCCAATTTCTTTCTCTTCAACTCTACCTGAAGAATCCTAACTCAACATCCTCTTCCATAATGAAGTATTTCCTCTTTCATTTACAGCTTTCTCCCTTTTTCCCTCCCTCTTTTCCACTATTCGACCAAGTTTTAGTCATTCACAATTCATCTGGATTATCTCTTACCAGTAGAGGACTAACCAATTAATAATGAGTTACCTTCAGCTGGACTAAGAAACCACTGCATATTCATAGCTACACATCATATCAGGACAGCATCCAAATAGGCCAAGCCCACCCAAAAGTGATGTCCCACTCCAGTCTTGTAAAGAAGCAGGAATCACTCTTCCACATCTCCAGAAACTCTAGCATCTGAGAAGTACCAGTGGTAGAACTTACTCTTTTTATACAGGACTTTAACCCTCTCTCTTTTGCTGGAAATGTTCCCCAAAGCCACCTGCACCTTAACCAAGCCATCAGCTACCTAGGGAAGAAGAAGAAGAAGAAGAAGAAGAAGAAGAGAGAGAGAGAGAGAGAGAGAGAGAAACACCAATAAAGGCAGGTTATAACCAAAGCAGTTGACTGATGGAGCCAAGACTTGGCAAATATAAAAGTCCTTAAACTTTACTTGCTTACAATATACCTACCTGTCCCTCCCCCGACCATACCCCAAAATCCTTTACACATCTTCATTCTCCAATCATGTACACAGATTATCCTATAAAGATATGTAAAGAGATCTCTCCATGTCTGTGTGCTCATTTTAAACCTTTTAGTTTCCTGTATTTTATGTTGTCTTGTAACTGTTCTCTAATTGCTTCTCTTATGTTGAGCTAGTCTCTCCAAGCAGAATCTTTCTCTCCCTTACAGTGTAAATAATAAGCCCAGTGCTAGGCTCAGAGTTGATGCTCAGAAAATAAAGATTGCCTGGAACACATATAACCCAGTGGAATTGTTCATCAGCTCTGGGAAGGTGGGGGATGGAAAAAAACATGTAACCATGGAAAAATACTCTAAATTAATTAATTAATTGAAAGGGAAAAAAGAGTACTAGAGAACCCTAGGGATGGATCGAAATATAACATCTCTTGACTTTGGGGGTGGGGTAAAGTAATTATCATAACAAATGAATGAAAAATATTTTTGAAAAAAAAATACAAATTGTCCAGAAGAAAAGTCTGTAGGCAGTGGTAGGAAATAGAATGTAGGAATGGAAATTGATTTCTTTGGAAATTTTTACTGAAATCAAACTGAAGTCACAGTAAGTTTGTAAAAACTGTTTATCAATTCATATTCTTCTGCTTGAAATTTAATTAAATGATTGTAGGAGAGAAGAGATAAAAGTTGAAGCTGAAAGTTATGAAAACAGAATAGTTGTAGACAATTCTATTTCCTACCCACTAGCTCAGAACAAACAGGAAGCCTGCTGGTGAAATCTGATTCATGAAAAGTATGTAGAATCATATATGACTTGGGTAGCATTATACCCTAAGTCTATCCCCTGCAGTTTTCACCATCAAATTCAGGGAAAACAATGGCACCTGCTCAAGGGATAACACCTACATCAAAAAGTTTCAGCTTGGGAAGGGAAGGTGAATCTCACACATAGAAGATACAGTTCCATCTAATTAAAATGTTGATCCCAGGGGACAGCTAGGTGGCTCAGTAAATAGAGAGCCAAGACAGGAGTCCTGGGTTCAAATATAGTCTCAGATACTTCCTGTGTGCCCTGGGCAAGTAACTTAACCCCCCACTGCCTAGTCCTCACTGCTCTTCTGCCTTAAAACCAATACATAGTATTGGTTCTAAGATGGGAAGGAAAGATTTTAAAAAAGTTGATCCCCCTTTCCACCTTATTCCTGTCCCAAAATTTTGATTCTATTCATTTTTTTCAAAATCCAGTTTAAAATACCCCATCCAAAGAAATATCTCATCTCCTCTGGAAAGAGCACTCATAGTCAATACAATTTGTTTGACAATCATATTCTGCCTTCTGACTGTTTTTCTGTTGTAGTTTTGAATTTTTATTGAACATTTTCCTGGATCACCATAAAATAACATTTCTTTAATACCAATATCCTTCCCAGTTATGGTTAATGGAAAGAGCACTAAATGAGTCAGAGGATCTGCATATGAATCCAAGCTACTTACTATCTGTGTGAGTTTACACAAATCAGTTTACCTCTTTGGGCCTCTGTTTTCTAATATTTAAAATGTAACTTTGACCATATATTTTATGAAAGCCACATTGTACATTGGGAAAAGGTGATCTGGTCATACATGGAAAATGAGATACCAGAAACTCAAAAACTATGCTGAAATCCCAAGATATTAAAGAACCAAAGGAGGGACTCTAGCACATTAAGTGGTTCTTTCAAGGTGGATTTACAAAAAGATTTGAATTAAGAACAAGATAAACAGGTGTGCAAGGGTAAAGACCTATACCTGTGAAATCTCTGATCATAGTGATGAGAGATCACAAATACACCTAAGATCTAATATGTCTGTGCCATCCAACTATAAACTCCACCAGAGCTAGGAAAGTGTCTAATTCATCTTTGAACTCCCAGTGCCAAGCACAGTATCTGGTATATGGTGAGTGTTTAATGAATACTTGTTGATTTAAACCAAAAATCAAATATTTATCTAGAATTCTCCTGTCCTCTCATTCCCAATTTCTCATCTGATCTGTACAATTTGAGCTACTCCCCTAAAACAGATGAGATTTCCTTTGGTCAAAGGCCTCCTATGGGTTTTTGTTCAGTTTTTAAATTAGGGTTTTTCTCAGAGGAGAAGTGGAAGGAACAATTAGGAGATTGGGCTGAAAATGGCAAACTGTTTCCCAAAATAATCCTAGGGGATTATTTTATCCATTATCATCTTGCCATAGGTAGCCCTGTTCCTAATTCAACCTAAATTGAATGGGAATAAAATCTCATTGTTTTGATTTCCTAGGGAGAAAGATTACAGAATCAATGTCTATCATTCACTCTGATGTTTCACTCCTATTTATAGAGCACTCTTGTTTGTATATAAAGAAAATCCTTCCTGTTACAGTTCCAGATGATTTCACATGGCAAGAACTCAAGAGGCTATAAAGAATATAACAGGCAGGCTATGGAAAATACTGCTCTGCTGTTCTGTCCAAATCTGTCATCTAATTCAGACTCTTGCCTCAAGGAGATAACAGGGAGGATACAAAGCATAGGGAAAACTGAGGACTCAAAGGTAAAAAATAGTTTATAATGGAATTGGTTAATTAAATACAGGGCCAAGACTGTGCAAGAAAGAAAATGAGACCAGAAAAGAATTGATGGCCTGAGAAAACATTATGAGTGAGCATTGCAGCAAGGCAACCACTTCCTTGGAAGAACTGATGAAATATGTTGGGATGAGCTGTCAGGGATTCACATAGTAAAGGAAGAAAATCTTAAGACTCACTCTATTCAGGGGGGAGTGGGGTTCAGCTGGATGGCTCAGTGGATTTAAAGCCAGGCTTAAGAGACAGAAAGTCCTGGCTTCAAATCTGGCCTCAGACATTTCTTAGCTATGTGACCTGGGCAAGTCACTTAACCCTCATTGCCTAGCCCTTACCACTCTTCTGCCTTGAAACCAATATAGAGACCAATATAGAGTATGGATTCTAAGATGGAAGGGAAGGGTTTAAAAAAAAAAAAGACTCACATTATTGAGCAAAAGGAAATGGCAAGGAGGTATCATGTGATTCTGTGTCAGGATATTGGAGAAGAATCACATGATGACAATCATTTAGTGTGTACCTTTCAAGGAGAAGGTCATACACAGGTTGGTCATTCAGAAAAGGGAATCTTTAGGGAAGGATCAGAGGGAAGTAGTAGCTAGACAGATCAATCAGAAGGAATCGCTGGGGATGAAATTATGGGGGCTGTTACTAGGGGTTTACAAAGTGGAGAATCAGTGAGGAATTGTGGGGGAGCTTCAGTGGGAAGAATGGTCACAGGATCACACAATGAGGGACTGTCATTGTATGTTATTAAGTGAGGGAGAGGTGCATTGTATGGAGGTTACACTGTAGAGAATCAGTAAGAAGTAAATTTCAGAGTACCTAGGAGGTAGATCAGAAATTGGAAGATCAGTGCATAGTTGGGGTGTTATACTGTGGAAAATCATTAAGTTGGAGGTATGGGGAGGGGTGTCACAGAGAGGGAAGTCATTTGAGGTCACAATGAGGAATCAGGGGATATAATTGGAGAAAATTCATTGAAGACCACACAGTAAGAAATCAGTGAAGAATCATGGGGAATGTGAGGTATAGGGAGTTGCAATAAGAAGTCAAAGGCAGGGTATGACTAGAGATTGGCAGTCTGCAGAAATCATACAGTGTAATGTGAGGAATCACTAGGGTTGTTAGTGTAGCTGGAGTCATTGAGGGAGCAGTGAAGATATAGTATAGTAACAGAAAAGTGAAATGAGGGGCAGTCACTAGTGGTACCAACGGGGTCAGTGAGAAATCAAAGGGGTTGTCACACAAGTCCCAATCAAGGAGGAATCACAGGGAAGGGAGTGGTCAATTATCAAGTATAGAGCAAGTCATTGGGGAGGGGGTTAGGCATCAGGCAGTCACTTGGGAGGGAGTCACGATGGGGAGGGTGGTCACCAGGCAGTTATTGAGAGAGAGTATCAAAGTGGAGAAGGGGTGGGGTCGGTAGAGTCATTCCCCTGAGAGGAGGGCTCGAGACAGTCATGCAAAAGAGAATTGTGGGCATTTGGCCTGAGCGTCGAGTCTCAGCCTGCTCACCTTCCGAGAGCCGCGCGTCTCGCCTGTCCCATACACCCAGCGTTCCAGCTCTTCTAGCCTAGCCTGTAACCGCTGCACGTCTGTCAAAGCCGCCATCGCTTCGGCCAAAACCAGGAAAAGCTCCGGAGGCGGGACATCCGGCTGATTGGGAGAGGAAACCCAATCCAAGTGCACAGAAGCCTACCTGCGTAGGAAGTGACGGAACGAAATTTCCCCGCTGCAACTTTAGTCCCGCCCCTTCCGTACCGGAAATGGCATAGGAGAAACTCGGTGGACCAGCCAAACTCTCTAGTAACCTAGGCAACCAATTTTGGCCCAGGTCTAGGGGGTCCACACCCGCTCACTTTCAGCCTCTTCCTTTCTTTAAAAATGAGTACCTCTGTGGTTTCCATTCAAGGTCTGCCCCACCTAAAGCCTTGGCTTGCTTTTTCCTACCTAAGAACCCCGCAAGACAGCCCCTACAAATCTGAGAAGTCTCCACATTGGGTTGATTCTCCCAAGTTTTCCAGCTCCTCCAAGGCTCAGTCCCTTCCACACCCCCTACCCACCTCAACTCGGCCCCGCCCCTCCTCTCAGCCCTTCCCTCTCCTGTTTATCCACACCCCTTCGTTCGGTGTCTTCCACAAACTCTGCCCCGAAGTGCTCTAACCTAAGTCTCCAAAAATCTTTGGGGAGCCACCTTCTGTATCCATCATTTCTCCCATCCTTGCCCTTTCTTTGCCCAGGGAGTTTACCTGTGAACTTCTCCATGAAAATATAAGGTTCTTGAGAATAGGGACACATTTAATAAAATAATCCAAGTGCAGTGTGCTTGCCCTGACCCAATCTACCACCCCAACTACGTGGATCAAAGCCAACTCTACCAAAATTGCGAAGTGCAGACTCCTCCCCTTTGCCCCCAGAGTTTCTGGAATTGTATGTGAATCGGACAGCCTCCAGTATTATAAATGAGTCACTGTAGACACCTTCAAGGGAACCTTGTCAATGTAGACATAGTGTAGACAGTGTGAGCAACAGACACCCAGAAACTACATCACAGGATACTGCTTTTTTCATTCATTCATTTATTCCTAAAGAATTGGTAATAGGGCCTCAGAAACTTCTTACTTTGTGACCTTAGGCAAGTCAATTGCCTAGCCCTAGGCCATACTCCTCTTCTTTGGAACTGATATTTTTATCATTTCGAAGACAGAAGGTTAATGTTAAGAAAAGAAAATGAATTGATAGATGAGATTGTGGAGTTAACGACTGTAATCTTGGAAAACAGAAATGCTAAAAAACTTGGATGTGGTCCAAAAACATTAATTTTTTTGTATCAATTTAAAAAAATTTTTTAATTTAAAAATATTTTTCCATGGCTACTTGATTGATATTGTCTCCCTCCCCTCTCCAGGACTTGACAAGAAATTCTACTGGGTTATACATATATTATCACTTGACACTTATTTCCATATTATTCATTTCTGTAATAGAGTAATCTCTTAAAACCAAAACTCCAAATCATAACTCATACAAACAAGTGATAAATCATAAGTTTTTCTTCTGCATTTCTACTCCTACAGTTCTTTCTCTCTAAGTGCATAGCATTCTTTCTCATAAATTCCTCAGTATTATCCTGGATCATTACATTGCTACTAGTAGCAAAGTCAATTACATTTGATGGTCCCTCAATGTTTCACCTACTGTGTCTTTTCAATTCATACAGAAATCAAGCAGTTCATCATTCCTTATAATACAATAGTATTCCATCACCATCATATACTACAATTTGTTCAACCATACTCCAATAGAGGGACACCCCCTCATTTTCCAATTTTTTGCCATCACAAAGAGCATGGCTATGAATTTTTAACCATTTTTTATTATCTCTTTGGGATGTGAACCTAGTATCGGTATTGCTGGATCAAAGGGCAAGCATTCTTTGAACATAATTCCAAATTACCCTCCAGAATGGCTCACAACTCCACCAGCATTGCAAATTAGTGTCTCAACTTTGCTACATCCCCTCCAACATTTATTTTCCTCTACTGTCATACTGGCCTCTGCTAAGTGCGAAGTGGTACCTTGGAGTTGTTTTGATTTGCATTTCTCTAATCAGGAGGGATTTAGAACACTTTTTCATGTGATTATTGATAGTTTTTGTTTCTTCACCAGAAAACTGCCTATTAATATTCAACAAACATTTATTAAGCTCCACTATTCCAGGCACTTTTGCTAAGCACTGGGTATATAAAAGGAAAAGATAATTCCATCCCTCTAATGATGGAAAGTAATACACTAAAGGAAGCAGGGCTCTAGGGCAGTGATGGAGAACCTTTTAAAGACAGAGTGCCCCACCCCCATCCCAGATGGAGTGCTGAATTCTGCCTCCCCATCAGCCTTCCCCAGACAGGTGAAGAAGGAAGTGCTCCCATTGGCTGCTGGGAAGAGGGGCAGGGAAAGTGAAGAATGTCCTCAGGCACAGGGAAAGGGGGAGGAGAACAATTCTGAGTCTCTCTGGCTTTCTAGTAAGGAACTGTGGCAGGTGACTGCAGGTGTACCCACAGAGAGGGCTGTGCACGCCCTTTTTGGCACACATGCCATAGGTTCACCATGTAGAACAACTAACAGTAAATGAAATTACCTAAAAAGGTCTGAGCCCTCTATAAAAGAAGGCTTTTGGGAGGAGTTTATGCATCTGCCATTCAGCCCTCCAATCAGAGTGGATAGAGGCAACTCAGACTATTAAGAAAAAGCTGCATATTAAAACTGAGTCATTCAATTTTAAGGGATTTATGAGGAAGAATGCAACCCACACCCAGAGAAAGAACTGTGGGAGGAGAAACACAGAAGAAAAACATTTGTTTGATCACATGGTTCTATGGGGACATGACTGGGGTTATAGTCTAAATAATCACTCTGTTGCAAATATTAATAATATGGAAATAGGAGTTGATCAATGATACATGTAAAACCCAGTGGAATTGCTCATTGTATGTGGGAGGGGAGAGGGAGGAAGCAAGGGAAAGAACATGAATCATGTAACCATAGGAAAATATTCAAAATTAATTTAATTAATTAATTTTTTAAAAAGAAGAAAGGAAAAAGGAAAAGGAAAAGGAAAAGGAAAAAAACTGTCATTAAGCAGTATGCTTGTGGAGTGGAAACAGAGCTGAATAACTGGTGGGAAATGAAGTATGAAATGCATAAATATTCTGGTTTTTAAAAAGAAAAAGAAGGCAAATGGAGTCTTCAAACAAGTGGGCTCACAGAAATACCTGGCAAAAACATATTATATATCACAAAGGGGTGGTTTGCGAGAAATTGGAAAAAGCAGCAGTAATCACTAAGAGCCAGCAGGGCTTCGTCAAGAACTGTTCATGCATGCTAGAATAACATCATATTCTTTTTTGACAATCTCACTAGCCTGGTCAGAATAGGTGATACAGGACAATTTAGGAGGATTCTTAGACTGGTTTGAATGATGAAACCCAAAGAGTAGCTCTATCCTAGTAGATTGCCACAAAGAACTATATTTGGCCTGTGCCATTCAACCCTTTTTTTTTTCTTTTTTTTCATTTTTTTTTAAATTTAAACACTTATTAATATTCATTTTTAACATGGTTACATGATTCATGCTCCTACTTTCCCCTTCACCCCCCGCACTCCCCCCACCCATGGCCAATGCACATTTCCACTGGTTTTGTCATGTGTCCTTGATCAAGACCTATTTCCAAATTGTTGGTAGTTGCATTGGTGTGGTAGTTTCGAGTCCACACCCTCAATCATGTCCACCCCGACCCATGCATTCAAGTAGTTGTTTTTCTTATATGTTTCCTCTCCTGCGGGCCTTCCTCTGAATGTGGGTAGCGTTCTTTACCATAAATCCCTCAAAATTGTCCTGGGTCATTGCATTGCTGCTGGTACAGAAGCCCATTACATTCAATTTTACCACAGTATATCAGTCTCTGTGTACAATGTTCTTCTGGCTCTGCTCCTTTCGCTCTGCATCAGGTCCTGGAGGTCTCTCCAGTTCACCTGGAACTCCTCCAGTTTATTATTCCTTTTAGCACAATAGTATTCCATCACCAGCATATACCACAGTTTGTTCAGCCATTCCCCAATTGAAGGGCATACCCTCCTTTTCCAGTTTTTTGCCACCACAAAAAGCGCAGCTATAAATATTTTTGTACAAGTCTGTTTATCTATGATCTCTTTGGGGTACAAACCCAACAATGGTATGGCTGGATCAAAGGGCAGGCATTCTTTTATAGCCCTTTGAGCGTGATTCCAAATTGCCAGCCAGAATGGTTGGATCAGTTCACAACTCCACCAGCAATGCATTAATGTCCCAATTTTGCCACATCCCCTCCAGCATTCATTACTCTCCCCTTCTTTCATTTTAGCCAATCTGCTAGGTGTGAGGTGATACCTCAGAGTTGTTTTGATTTGCATTTCTCTGATTATTAGAGATTTGGAACACTTTCTCATGTGCTTATTGATACTTTTGATTTCTTTACCTGAAAATTGCCTATTCATGTCTCTTGCCCATTTATCAATTGGGGAATGGTTTGATTTTTTATACAATTGCTTTAACTCCTTGTATATTTGAGTGATTAGACCCCTGTCAGAGTTTTTCGTTATAAAGATTTTTTCCCAATTTGTTGTTTCCCTTCTGATTTTGACTACATTGTTTTTGTTTGTACAAAAACTTTTTAGTTTAATATAATCAAAACCATTTAATTTACATTTTGTAATTTTCTCTAACTCTTGCTTGGTTTTAAAGTCTTTCCTTTCCCAGAGATCTGACAAGTATACTATTCTGTGTTCACTTCCCATTCAACACTTTTAACCAATTCTGAATGAAATAATAGATGGTATGGGATAAAGTCACATGAGTATGATTCTCAAATTTTGTACATGACAAGAAACAGAGAGATAGCCTATAACATGTACATTGAATGACAGTGTCAGGATCCAAAATGAACTTGACTGGCTAAAAGAGTAGACTAAATAGAATAAGAAATTCAATAGAACTGAAAAGACAAAACTATAAGATCTAACTACTACACAAAGAAGGAGAAGATGTGACTCAAGAAATCATAAGAAATTCTGAGGTCTTTGTTGATCATTTATTTTCATTGGTGTCAAACTCTTCATGACCCCATTTGAGGTTTTCTTGGCAAATATACCAGAATGATTTGCCACTCCCTTCTCCAGCTCATTTTACGGCTAAGGATCTGAGGCAGAGTTAAATTATTTACCCAGGGTCACATAGCTAGTAAGTGTCTGAGGTGAAATTTGAATTGAGGAAGATGAGTCTTCATGATTCTAGGCCCAGCGCTCTAACCACTATACTACCTAATTTCCCCTCTGAGGGCTTTAGGGACCTACAAAATGAGTATGAGCCTCTAGTATGTCATTGGATTATATATCTAAAAGTGAGGGAAAACCTCAAAAAAAAAAAAAAACAACCACTAATTCAGTGGGGGAACTGAAAAATATGGCCTGCGGTCCAAATCCATCCCACTGCCTATTTGTGTAATAACCCTGAACTGAAAATAGTTTTTACATTTTAAAAATTATTTTAAATTTTTTAATTACTTTACACAAAAACTGAATTTGGACCTCAGCCCATGCTTCTGATTCTAGCCCAACGTCTCTCCTCCTTTTTGCAGATGAGGAAACAGAAACCCAGAGAAGGTAACTAAATATCACAAAGGGATAAATCATCAGAGGTAGGATTTGAACTCAATTCTTTTACATCAGAGCAAGTATTCCAAATGTCAGCCAAAAAAAACTTAATAGTCTTCAACTGTATTAAATAAAAACCATAGTATGTTGATTTTAAGTCCAATTGTAGTCTACACTGATCAGAACCCAATTAACAGTAATGTATTGAGTAACAGGCACCACTTTTTAAGGAGATTATTTTGATCTATATAAGGAAATTTTTGGAAACATTTAGGATTGTCCCAAATTAGAATAGGCTTCCTTGGGAAGGCAATTGGTTTCCCTTCACTGGATAGTTTCAAATGGAGCTGGATGACCACTTGTCAAAGATGTACTCTGGAGATTCCCTCAGTTGGGGAACGGCTGAACAAAATGGTGATAGAACTCTATTGTGCTATAAGGAATGATGAGCAATATGAATTCAGAAAGAACTGGAAAGACCTACATGAACTGGTGCAGAGTGAAATAAGCAGAACCAGGAGAACATTATAACACAGTAACTGAAATATTGTGGAAGGTGATAGATTTTGTTACTAATAGCAATACAATGATCCAGGACAATTCTAAGGGACTTATGAAAAAGAATGCTATCCAAACTGTAGAGAAAGAATTATTGGAGTATAAATGCAGATGAAAACATATGATTTATCATTTGTTTATTTGGGTATATGATTTGGGGTTTTCGTTTTATAAGATTATTCACTTATAAAATGAATAATATGGAAACAAGTTTTGCATGATAATATATGTATAACCCAAATTTAATTACTTGTCAACTCTGGGAGGGGGGAGGGAAAAGGGAAGGAGACAAATGAATCATATAACTTTGGAAAACTTACATGGAAATTTGTTATTAAAATTTTTTAAAAAGATGTCCTGGAGAGTCTAGATGACCTCTAAAATCTCTTCCAACTCTTTTTTAGGAGAAGGAGAAAAGAGGTCAGTCTTTGGTTTCTGCATTTTATGTACTTACAATAATTTATTATTTCATCCTCCTACTGAGCAATAGAATTTAAAAATAAAATCCTCACAATAATTATACGTAGTCCAATAAAACAAATTCTTACATTGGCTATGTTCAGAAATGGATGTCTCATTCTGCCTTTCAAGTCCTTAGCAGGAGATAGATTGCATGTTTCATCTTCAGTCTTCTGTCATTATAATTTATCATTGCTGATCAAAGATCTAAAATCTTTCAGTTATTTTTCTGATGTTACCATTGTATAAAATGTTCTAGTTTTGCTCACTTCACTCTATATCAGTTTACAGAGGTTTTCTCTGGTTCCTCTGATACTGTCCATTTCATCATTTCTTATGGTACTATAATATTCTATTCCTACCCTAATTGTTTAGCCATTTCCTCCCAATGGAGGGTGGGAACCTTCCAACTCTCTAGAGTATGATTCTGAGGTTCTGCTTGTGAAGATTATCTCTGTATAGCCATTTCCCCATAAGGTGGTGGAGTAGATAAGGTGGTGGAGTGGATAGAACACTGGTTTTGAAGTCAGAAACACCTGGGTTCAAATCCAGCTTCAGACACTTCCTAGCTGTGGGACCACAGGGCAAATCACTTAATTGTTTGCCTCAGTTTCCTCATCTTGCAAATGGGGATAATAGCAACTGCCTCCCAAGATTGCTGTGAGGATCAAATTAAGATATATTCGTAAAGTGCTTGACTCATAGTATGCATTATATAACTGTTAGTTATTATAATCACAGTGTTCAGTTTTGAGTGATGCATTTTAAGAGAGGTATAAATAAGCTATCCATATGGAAGATGGATAGAAAATTCAAAGAATGATTGAAAGAAGGATTAACTTTGGGACAATTTAGTGAGTAAGTGATCTAAATCTTTAAATTCATGAAAAGCTGCCCTGTAGAAGAGGAATTCAATTTATTATGCTTGGACCCAGAGAGTAGAATTAGAAATAATAGGTGTCTGGGTCAGTTAAGTGTCACAGTTCTCAGTGGATAAAGAGAGCACCAGACCTGGAGTCGGGAGGAGCTGGGTCCAAATCTGCCCTCAGACACTTCCTAGCTGTCCCTGGGCAAGTCACTTAACCCCAGTTGCCTAACCCTCACCAATCTTCCACCTTAGAATCAAAATAGAAAGTAAGGGTTAAAAAAAATAATAGGTGGAAGTTACAAGAAGATGTAGATTGTGATTCAATATAATGAAATGTCTAACAATTAGAACTTTTCCAATAATAGAATGGGTTGCTTCATTACAGATGTTTAAGCAGAGGCTGGGGGGGGGGGGTGGGTGGGAATAGAGCTTAGGGTAAAGATGTAATGGAAGATCTCTTAAATGTTTTATTTGTTCTGCTGATACTGGTGCCAGTTCATCAACTTGATGTGGGCAATGACCCTGCCTACTTATGTGCATACTTCTCCATTTTCTTTTTTTTATTAGACATTTATTAATATTCGTTTTTAATCTGTTTACATACTTTATGCCCCTACTTTCCCCTACTTCTCCATTTTCTTAACCCTGAGGCCTGAATCTACGCGAAGATGGAGGGGATGGTACAGCTGTCCTTTACATGTGTGTGTATGTATGTATGTATATATATGTATATACACATGTACCCCTTTGTTTTCCTTGCCTCCCCAACTTAGTTTCCTTTATCTTAATCTTCTACCTCTTCCCCTCCCCAAGGGACTGCCAATGTGTGTTGAGAGGCAGCCTACAGACGGAGATTCCAGTCCAGGGAAAGAGGGAAGTCTTAAGGAAATTCTCAAGAAGTCAAAAAGATCAGGACCTCTGAGTGCTGCTTGATGTCAGATAGATCCCTGTTATAACAGTCCCTAAAATCCAACCCATCCCTTTAAAAGTGCATCCCCAGGGGGCAGCTGGGTAGCTCAGTGGATTGAGAGTCAGGCCTAGAGATGGGAGGTCCTAGGTTCAAATCTGGCTTCAGACACTTCCCAGATGTGTGACCCTGGGCAAGTCACTTGACCCCCATTGCCTACCCTTACCACTCTTCTAACTAGGAGCCAATACATAGAAGTTAAAGGTTTAAAATAAAAATTTAAAAAAAAGTGCATCCCCAACCCAAAGGGCTATAAAACTGTGCCAACCCTTTGATCTGGTAATACCACTACTGGGTCTGGATCCCTAAGAGGTCATAAAAAAAAAGGAAAGGACCTACTTATAAAAAATATTTAAAGCAGCTCTTTTTGTAGTGGCAAAGAATTGGAAATTGAGGGGATGTCCATCAGTTAGGAAATGGTTGAACAAATTGTGGTACATGATGATGGAATACTATTGTGCTATAAGAAATAAGCAAGATGGTTTCAGAAAAATCTGGAAAGAACTATGGGAACTGATGCAGAGTGAAATAAGCAGAACTGGGAGAACAATGGGCACAGTAACAGCAATGTTCAAGGATGATTATCCGTGAAAACTTGGTTACTCAGCAATACAATGACCTGGGACAATCCTGAAAGACTTATGACCGAAAATATCATCCACCACCAGAGAAAGAACTGTTGGAGTCATCTTTCGCATCAGTGTATCTTTGGTTTTGTTTTGG